>NC_134360.1:16034493-16084493 GCF_048569485.1 Anomaloglossus baeobatrachus
CTACCACCATCTTAGAGTTCGGTCCAGTGGATCCACCTCCTGGGTCTGCCCGACCGCCCGGCCCTGACAGATGGCGGGAAGAAGATGGCGGGAAGAAGCTAGCGGAGAGAATCTGGCGGGAAGAAGCTGGCGGGAAGAAGATGGCGGGGAGGAGCTGGCGGGGAGGAGCTGGCGGGAAGAAGCTAGTGGAGAGAAGCTGGCGGGAAGAAGATGGCGGGAAGAAGCTAGCGGAGAGAAGCTGGCGGGAAGAAGATGGTGGGGAGAAGCTGGCGGAGAGGAGCTGGCGGGGAGGAGCTGGCGGGGAGGAGCTGGCGGGGAGAAGCTGGCGGGGAGAAGCTGGCAGGAAGAAGCTGGCGGGGAGAAGATGGCGGGGAGGAGCTGGCGGGGAGAAGCTGGCGGGAAGAAGCTGGCGGGAAGAAGATGGCGGGGAGGAGCTGGCGGGGAGAAGATGGCGGGGAGAAGATGGCGGGGAGGAGCTGGCGGGGAGGAGCTGGCAGGAAGAAGCTGGCAGGAAGAAGCTGGCGGGAAGAAGCTGGCGGGGAGGAGCTGGCGGGAAGAAGATGGCGGGGAGGAGCTGGCGGGGAGGAGCTGGCGGGAAGAAGCTAGTGGAGAGAAGCTGGCGGGAAGAAGATGGCGGGGAGGAGCTGGCGGGAAGAAGCTGGCGGGGAGGAGCTGGCGGGGAGGAGCTGGCGGGAAGAAGCTGGCGGGGAGAAGCTGGCGGGGAGAAGCTCCTGGATAGAAATTGCCGGGCACTCGCTTTTCCCACTAATCTTCCCTGCGTTTTTGTCTTCAGCAACTTTTCAACCATGTTTTCTCTGAAGCTCCGCGGTTTCCGAGTCACGCATACCTGACCGGGATCTCACACTGCCGGGTTGTCTCGGGCTCCATATATCAGCTGTCAGTTTCCCTTTAAATGCTTATTCCCATTCTTGTGATTGGTGATGGTTGAATAGGGCATGAAAATACAAACAATTTTGCTGTTTTCTCCTTAATAAAATTTGCCTCCGTTCTTGGGATATCACCAATTCTCCTTTGTTTACAGTTTGTTGTCTTAGACACCGACCACCGCTGCTATAAAGCAGAATATGGCAGAGCTCGCGATCACTCCTGTCTGAGCTTGTCAGCACTGCTTAGCGCTCCTGCGATCCCGGCCATTTTCAGGGCAGTGCTTACAAGCTAGACAGCAGCGGTGGTCGGTCTCCTAGGCAACAAGATGTAAATTTTGATAAACACAAGCGTTTGTTTTTACAAGCATCGGCTCCCGGGTTGGTTGGTGATTTTCTCCCGGCAGAGGGCGCACGATGCGCGGCTCTCAGGTGTCTGGTGATATTCTGCCGGCAGGGGGCGCACGATGCGCGGCTCCCGGGTGTCTGGTGACTTCCTCCCGGCAGAGGGCGCACGATGCGCGGCTCTCAGGTGTCTGGTGATATTCTGCCGGCAGAGGGCGCACGATGCGCGGCTCCCGGGTGTCTGGTGATATTCTGCCGGCAGAGGGCGCACGATGCGCGGCTCCCGGGCTGACTGGTGATTTTCTGCCGGCAGAGGGCGCACGATGCGCGGCTCTCAGGTGTCTGGTGATATTCTGCCGGCAGAGGGCGCACGATGCGCGGCTCCCGGGTGTCTGGTGATATTCTGCCGGCAGAGGGCGCACGATGCGCGGCTCCCGGGCTGTCTGGTGATATTCTGCCGGCAGAGGGCGCACGATGCGCGGCTCCCGGGCTGTCTGGTGATATTCTGCCGGCAGAGGGCGCACGATGCGCGGCTCTCAGGTGTCTGGTGATATTCTGCCGGCAGAGGGCGCACGATGCGCGGCTCCCGGGCTGTCTGGTGATATTCTGCCGGCAGAGGGCGCACGATGCGCGGCTCCCGGGCTGTCTGGTGATATTCTGCCGGCAGAGGGCGCACGATGCGCGGCTCTCAGGTGTCTGGTGACTTCCTCCCGGCAGAGGGCGCACGATGCGCGGCTCCCGGGCTGTCTGGTGATATTCTGCCGGCAGAGGGCGCACGATGCGCGGCTCCCGGGTGTCTGGTGACTTCCTCCCGGCAGGGGGCGCACTATGCGCGGCTCCCGGGTGTCTGGTGACTTCCTCCCGGCAGGGGGCGCACTATGCGCGGCTCCCGGGTGTCTGGTGATTTTCTGCCGGCAGAGGGCGCACGATGCGCGGCTCCCGGGTGTCTGGTGATATTCTGCCGGCAGAGGGCGCACGATGCGCGGCTCCCGGGTGTCTGGTGACTTCCTCCCGGCAGAGGGCGCACGATGCGCGGCTCTCAGGTGTCTGGTGATATTCTGCCGGCAGAGGGCGCACGATGCGCGGCTCCCGGGTGTCTGGTGACTTCCTCCCGGCAGAGGGCGCACGATGCGCGGCTCCCGGGTGTCTGGTGACTTCCTCCCGGCAGAGGGCGCACGATGCGCGGCTCCCGGGTGTCTGGTGACTTCCTCCCGGCAGGGGGCGCACGATGCGCGGCTCCCGGGTGTCTGGTGATATTCTGCCGGCAGAGGGCGCACGATGCGCGGCTCCCGGGCTGTCTGGTGATACTCTGCCGGCAGGGGGCGCACGATGCGCGGCTCCCGGGTGTCTGGTGATATTCTGCCGGCAGAGGGTGCACGATGCGCGGCTCCCGGGTGTCTGGTGATATTCTGCCGGCAGAGGGCGCACGATGCGCGGCTCCCGGGTGTCTGGTGACTTCCTCCCGGCAGAGGGCGCACGATGCGCGGCTCTCAGGTGTCTGGTGATATTCTGCCGGCAGAGGGCGCACGATGCGCGGCTCCCGGGTGTCTGGTGACTTCCTCCCGGCAGAGGGCGCACGATGCGCGGCTCCCGGGTGTCTGGTGATATTCTGCCGGCAGAGGGCGCACTATGCGCGGCTCTCAGGTGTCTGGTGATATTCTGCCGGCAGAGGGCGCACTATGCGCGGCTCCCGGGTGTCTGGTGACTTCCTCCCGGCAGGGGGCGCACTATGCGCGGCTCCCGGGTGTCTGGTGATATTCTGCCGGCAGGGGGCGCACTATGCGCGGCTCCCGGGTGTCTGGTGATTTTCTGCCGGCAGAGGGCGCACGATGCGCGGCTCCCGGGTGTCTGGTGACTTCCTCCCGGCAGGGGGCGCACGATGCGCGGCTCCCGGCTCCTGGCTGGCGGCGTGCTGCGGCTGTGCTCCCGGGCGGGCGGCATGGAGAGGGCCGTGGTTCGGGCCGTCCCGTCCGAGGAGAAGCTCAGTATCTGCCTCACCCTGTCCGGGTCTCTGCGGCAGCTGCAGCGGGATCAGACGGAGCCTCTGAGCCGGGCCCTCGCCCGCATCTCCGCCAGCGCCACCAAGAGCAAGAAGCGCAAAGAGCCGGCGGCTCCGGGGCCTCCGGTGCGGCTCTTCTACCGGGGACAGCCGGTGTGCGAGGCCGCCAGTAACGCCGAGGCCTGGCAGGACGGCGCGGAGCTGCAGGTGGGGCACGTGCGGTACCGGGTGGAGCGGAACCCGCCGCTGTGCGCGGAGCTGGGCCTGCCCCGGCACGTCATGGCCGGCTTCCCCGTGTGCCCGCGCCTGCGGCTGGAGTTCTCCGACCCCGAGCACTCGCGCTTCACCTGGTACCGGCAGCAGCCGGCGGCCGGAGGTTCTCCCGGGGGCCCGGCCGAGCAGCAGTGGGAGGAGTCCGGCCAGGAGCGGGTGTTCACCCCGGCGGTCGGGGACATCGGGCTGCGGCTGAAGCTGCGCTGCACTCCCGGGGACGGGCAGCGGTTCGGAGAGGGTCGGGAGCTGGAGGTGGCCGGTCCGGTGGAGGCTGGCCCCGGGGCCTGCACCTTCGATGAGCGCCACCTGTACACACAGCGGCTAACGGTGGAGCCGGTGATCCGGGCCGTGTCCTACAACCTGCTGGCGGACGTATACGCGCAGACGGAGCACGCCCGCACCGTGCTCTTCCCGTACTGTGCCCCCTACGCCCTGGAGCTGGAGTACCGGCACTGCCTGCTGCGCAAGGAGCTGAGCGGATACCACGCTGACCTGCTCTGCCTGCAGGAGGTGGACCGCACTGTCTTCTCCGACAGCCTGGCCCCCGCGCTGGAGGCCTTCGGCCTGGACGGAACCTTCCGCCTCAAGGACAAGCAGCACGAAGGCCTAGCGACCTTCTACCGCCGGAGCCGCTACCGCCTGTGCAGCCAGCACGACATACTGCTGGGGGAGGCGCTGACCGGGGACCCGCTGCACCAAGAGATGCTCCAGCGCCTGTCCGGCTACCCGGCCGCCAAGGAGAAGATGCTGCAGAGATCGTCCGCCCTGCAGGTGAGCGGGAGCATTCCAACATTTTTTGAACCAAAAGCCATATTGACCTACTGAACCAATTCCAAGGGTAGTTACATGAATAAATCACCAGAACCACCATCACTACACAAATACATCACCAGAACCACCATCACTACACAAATACATCACCAGAACCACCATCACTACACAAATACATCACCAGAACCACCATCACTACACAAATACATCACCAGAACCACCATCACTACACAAATACATCACCAGAACCACCATCACTACACAAATACATCACCAGAACCACCATCACTACACAAATACATCACCAGAACCGCCGACACTACACAAATACATCACCAGAACCGCCGACACTACACAAATACATCACCAGAACCGTCGTCGCTACACAAATACATCACCAGAACCTGCCGTCGCTACACAAATACATCACCAGAACCGCCGACGCTACACAAATACATCACCAGAACCTGCCGTCGCTACACAAATACATCACCAGAACCGCCGTCGCTACACAAATACATCACCAGAACCTGACGTCGCTACACAAATACATCACCAGAACCTGACGTCGCTACACAAATACATCACCAGAACCTGACGTCGCTACACAAATACATCACCAGAACCTGACGTCGCTACACAAATACGTCGCCAGAACCTGCCGTCGCTACACAAATACGTCGCCAGAACCTGCCGTCGCTACACAAATACGTCGCCAGAACCTGCCGTCGCTACACAAATACGTCGCCAGAACCTGCCGTCGCTACACAAATACGTCACCAGAACCACATTTTAAGTATTTAAGGATGATTTGCAGAGTTTCTGCTCCCCAAAAAAATCAGTGTGAATGCACAGTAACTTACACTGAGTTTTTGAGCAGAAACTCTCCAAATCATCCTCATTAAAATACTAAAATCTAGAGATTTGATATTAAGCTTTAACATAACCATGATGCACGTTATGGATTGCTACATGAGTAGAAGATCAGAACCACCCTTGGTGCATGTACACAGCACCAGAACCACCCTCAGTAAATGTACACAGCACCAGAACCACCCTCAGTAAATGTACACAGCACCAGAACCACCCTCAGTAAATGTACACAGCACCAGAACCACCCTCAGTAAATGTACACAGCACCAGAACCACCCTCAGTAAATGTACACAGCACCAGAACCACCCTCAGTAAATGTACACAGCACCAGACCCACCCTCAGTAAATGTACACTGCACCAGAACCACCCTCAGTAAATGTACACTGCACCAGAACCACCCTCAGTAAATGTACACAGCACCAGAACCACGCTCAGTACATGTATACAGCACCAGAACCACCCTCAGTGCATGTATACAGCATTTCGGGTTTCCTGATTATTTCAGCTGATTCATTAATTGCGGCTTTTTGTTTTTCGCTCATATGCCCTTGAGTTTCGGCGCGGAGCGATTTACTGCACGTCTGTAACTTTTTATGCAATTTTTTTGCAGCATTTTAGCTAAATATGGGACTTTTTGCTGTAAAAAGACGCAAACAATAGTCCAAAAAAATATTTTTGATTTTGCACTAAATTCATGAACGTCTCTCGCTGCTTTGCAAAAAAAAAATAAAAAATGTATCGAATATCAAAAGGCTTAAAAAATGCAGATGATGAATCGGGGTTTACAAGTTCCATGATGTGATTTATCACCATCTTCTGTCGTTTCTTAGGTGTCGGTCCTTGAGTCCACGTCGGACCCTTCTAGAAAAATCTGCGTGGCCAACACTCATCTTTACTTCCACCCAAAAGGTGAGACACTGAGCGCTCTACAAACATTTACTCTCAGCTTCCTCCATATTGGTTTTCGGCGTTTATAGACCACCTTAGTGAAGACCCCTACACGTTGCTGCAGGGATCAGCGACCTGCGTCACTCCAGCTCCCAGCGTCGCTCCAGCTCCCGGCGTCGCTCCAGCTCCCGGCGTCGCTCCAGCTCCCGGCGTCGCTCCAGCTCCCGGCGTCGCTCCAGCTCCCGGCGTCGCTCCAGCTCCCGGCGTCGCTCCAGCTCCCGGCGTCGCTCCAGCTCCCAGCGTCGCTCCAGCTCCCAGCGTCGCTCCAGCTCCCAGCGTCGCTCCAGCTCCCAGCGTCGCTCCAGCTCCCAGCGTCGCTCCAGCTCCCAGCGTCACTCCAGCTCCCAGCGTCACTCCAGCTCCCAGCATTCCCACACTGCCATGTGATGTTTGGCTTGTCAGGGCATCCTGGCAGTTGTCCTTCACAATGGCTGGAGTGGCGAGGTTTGCTGGTCCCTGCAGTGTAGGGTGAACCTGGCGATAATAAGGGCTGCGGTTGATTTGGGACAAACGGTGGACGCTCCACGGACAGTTTCCTATGTGAATGTCTGGATTAGGTGGACCTAGTTCCGTGGTGGATTTCCAGTCCTGTTCCCCAGTGACGTCCATGATCACATTGGCCAAATAGATCTTTTCCATGGATGTGGGATGCACAATCTTCTCCTCCATCCTTGTGATTTGGATTTACCGATGTAACTTTTTCTTTTCCAGGTGGCAACATCCGCTTACTCCAGATCAGCGTGGCTCTGGCTCACGTCCGACACGTGGCGTACGAACTCTACCCCAGCATTCCTATCATATTCTGCGGAGACTTTAACAGCACGCCTTCCACCGGGCTGTACAGTTTAGTAAGAGATGGGACCATCTCCGAGGACCACGAGGACTGGACATCAAACGGAGAGGAGGAACGCTGCAACATGTCCCTCAACCATCCGCTGAAACTGAAGAGCGCCTGCGGGGAGCCCGCCTACACCAACTATGTGGGGGGCTTCCACGGCTGCTTAGACTATATATTCATGGACTCTGAAAGTTTAGAAGTGGAACAAGTAATTCCTATGCCGAGTCACGAGGAGGTCACGAGTCACCAGGCTCTGCCCAGCGTCTCGCACCCTTCTGACCACATAGCGCTTATATGTGACTTGAGGTGGAAGTAGGCGCGGTCCACAGATTAGAGTGTAAATGTCGTATTTTTATGCTGCTGACACTAACCCTGACCACCATAAAATATATTCATCATTGATACGGGTCTTCCTTCTACAGAAAAGTATCGTGAAAATATATATATAAATATATATATACACATACGCGCACACACACTAGTGATGGGTGAACTCGCTGATAACTGGGACCTGGTCTGGAATGCGATCCCCATATAAGTGTATGGGGACCTGAATCCAGAGATTAAAATGCTGGTAGAAGGGACAGGAGCGCGCTGTACTTATCGAGGATCTGTCATAGTGGTACGCTGCTTCCAGGTCACGCATTCACTTCCGGGGCTCATAATTAACCTCCATTGAATATTCACTGCACTCCCCGACTGCCGGTGTCTGGTTGCGTGCTCAGCCTGTGTGACAGCGTGTCTGACCAATCAGACCCGGTCTGCAGGTCTATAGCGTACAGTTAAAAAAACAAATATTGGCGCACGGTTCCCCCATATTATGATAGCCAGCACAGTGCGCTTACCTAGGCTGTGTATCACAATAAGGCCTGGTTCAGACGTCAGTGATTCTGGTAGGTTTATTTTGTTTTTTTCTTTCTACGTACCAGAATCACTGACATACGCAGACCCATTATAATCAATGGGTCTGCGCACACATCAGTGATTTTTCACTGACCGTGTCTCCGTGCAGCGTACACGCATGTCCGTGATTGTGACCACAAATCACCTGAGTGACGTCACAGCTAAACGCGGCTCAGTCTCTGTCTGCACTCACAGCGGGCAGTCCTGCTCTTTGGCCTTTCGCTGTGACTCAGATGTAGCAGGGCCAGGATTGTCGTAGGACCTCGTGTGGATTATATCGGCCCAGCAGGGGTATTTTGGGGTAAAGGGGTGAGGGTGGGTTTTTTTGTATTTTATTCCAAGAGAAGGATTTTTTCCGTGTTTGTGTTTTATTTACTTTCACTTATAGATTAGGGATGGTCTCACAGATGCCTGCCATTACTAATCTAGTGCTTAGTGGCTGCTGTGATTAACCCTCTCATTATGTCGATTGCCACCGCACCTGGGTGATTGGAAAGAGCCGGTTAACGCACAGGGATTGTTGCATCGAATGTATTTGACAATCCCAGGCTGCTATTTTTAGGCTGTGGGGGTCCAATAAGCATGGACCTCTCCAGTCTGAGAATACTAGCCCCAGCTGTCGGGCTTTATCATGGCTGGGTATTGAAATTGGTCTGTTTTTTAAATTAACTTACAGAAAAAGAAAAGCTGCATGCGGTTGCTCTTATTTTGCTCCAGCCTGTAACCGTATGCTTTATCTGTGCTGGGTACCAAAATACAGGGGTACGCTATGCCAAATGGTTTATTTTTACACCATGATACTTACCAGCAAGCAGATGCTGTCATTCAGGCTGGGAGAGCGTCTGCTTACAACCAATCACTGATGCCCAGCCATCTGGTGGGCGGGGAAAGCAGTGCATATGGATGAGCAATAATGAGCGGTCCAGGAAGTGAGTGAGCAGCCGCGGGAGCAGTGTAGAGCCGCGATGGAGCCTCGGTAAGTATAAGCGCTCACTTCATGCTTATTTTCTCGAGTGCCAGATCAAACATCTGGAATCCTGGGACTGGCACCCGGATACCTTTGAATCCGTGCGGGTCTGGACTTTTTACAGTCCAGGTTCGCCATCACTTCCATGCTCTGTACTAGTGATGAGCGACACTTCTGGGCTCCATTGACTTCCAGTATACTCAGGTACTCGAGTAACTGCTTGTTAAGAGTCCCGAGCATGGCAGTGCCCGCTCATCACTAGTGATCAATCGTAGAGAAAGCTGGAAGTATTTACACACGGCGTCTCTTTCGGGTGGATTCTGCCTGCAAGCAGCCTTATAAAGCACCCAAGAAACCGGACACTGTGCACGTTCCGTCCGTCGACTCCCGCAGTGAAATTTTGCAGTTTTTTTGCACACCGGAGCGGACCGTGCTCACATTTATAAGTCCATTAGCTCAGACCCAGGTGTCACTTTCCCATACAAAGCGCCTGGTTTGCATTAGTTTGTTTTTGGAGGATTTAATAGCACAACAGAAAAGGAGATTCATGTGGATGGATTCAGATCAATGGGACACAGGCAGAAGCGCTGTACAGCACTGGCCTATAGGACCGCCGAGGTGACCAATCATTGATAATCTATGGTCATTGGGCTGCGTTCACACATTGCAGCTTCAGTGCAGTTTATGTGGTACACTAGTTTAGATTTTTGCTGTAACTATCCCTTGTTTTTTATCCTGCAGCTTTGGATTACTCAGTCCAGTTCACAGTCCCCCTCTGCTCCTTTTCCCATCCCCCGTCCACTTTCTTCCTTGATTGACAGCTCTGGCATTGTATGAGCTAGAGAATAAGCAGACGGGGAAGATGCACTGAACTGTTCGGCTGCTCCAAGCATCTGTGCTGTGTTTGACCAGTCATTTTGTGCTGACAGAACAATTACCAGCAACTTCAACATTTGCATTAACCAATCTAAAAATCCAGCTTCCTGTCCACCATGCTTTACAGTGCAGTACAGCCTGCATTATTTTTTCTCACAATTGAATAATCAGGAAATAGCAGGAACCTATGATTTGGCCATCGTGGGCAGCCAATGATTGCAGTTTTGTTATAGGTTGAAAGAATACCTAGCTCCATCTAGTTCAACCTTCCGACACCAATTATATATTTTGTGGTTCGGTTGTTAAAGGCCATAAGAAAACTAGTAGAGATGGGCGGACTCGTAAAGAACCAGATTGGCGGGTCCCCGAGTTGAGGTTGTTTATAATAAAAGCGGGGGGTCTGGTGGTAAGATCCCTAGATAAGGGGGTGGGGAAAGGAAGGAGGATGAGCAGATCTCAGCACCTGAGATCCTTCCTCCTCTGTTCATCCTGAGCCTCCTAATTCATGATGCTGGAGACTCAGGATGGACTGCACCTGCGATGTTTCCTCTGCTCATCCAAAGTCTCCTGGATCATGAAGCATGAGGCTCAGGATGTTTCCTCCTCTGCTCATCCTGAGCTTCCTGGTACATGAAGGCTGACATTCAGGATGAACTGCGCCCGCGATGTTTCCTCCTCTGCTCATCCTGAGCCTCCTAATGCATAAAGCCAGAGGTTCAAAATGAGCTACGCCCATGAGGTTTCCTCTGCTCATCCTGGATCTCCTGGTTCATGAAGCAGGAGGCTCAGGATGAGCTGCACCCGTGATGCTTCTGCCTCTGCTCATCCTGGATCTCCTGGTTCATGAAGCAGGAGGCTCCGGATGAGCTGCGCCCATGATACTTCCTCCTCTGCTCATCCTGGATCTCCTGGTTCATGAAGCAGGAGGCTCAGGATGAGCTGCGTCCGTGATGCTTCCTCCTCTGCTCATCCTGAACCTCCTGGATCATGAAGCATCAGGCTCCGGATGTTACTTCTGCTCATCCTGGATCTCCTGGTTCATAAAGCAGGAGGCTCAGGATGAGCTGCGCCCGCGATGATTCCACCTCTGCTCATCCCGAGTCCCCTGGATCATGAAGCAGGAGATTCAGGATGTTACCTCTGCTCATCCTGAATCTCCTGGATCATGAAGCAGGAGCCTCAGGATGAGCTGCGCCCACGATAATTCCTCCTCTGCTCATCCTGAACCTCCTGGATCATGAAGCATCAGGCTCCGGATGTTACCTCTGCTCATCTTGAATCTCCTGGATCATAAAGCAGGAGGCTCAGGATGAGCTACGCCCACGATGATACCGCCTCTGCTTATCCTGAACCTCCTGGTTCATGAATCACGATTCAGACCTGCAAATCGCATCCATGAGTGGTTGCAGTCAGATGCCATCACACAGGCTGGGGTAGAGTCTGACTTTAACCAATCACAGAGGCCAGGCCTGTTTGGTGGGCGGGGAAAGCGGTGCATATGTATGAGCAATGATGAGCGGCCCAGGGAGGCTGCAGGAGCAGCATACAGCCGCAAGAGAGCAGCGAGTCTATGAAGAATGGTGGAGGATTGCTGCAGCAACATAACTGAGAAGAGGATAAGGCCCAGTTCAGATGGGCGTATTACACGGTCCATATACGACCAATACATGGCCGCAGTTGTTCAGCCTGAATACGGACCCAACTGAAGTCGGCCTTAGGAATAGAAAATGAATCATTAACTCATTAAAAAACAGACAATGCAAAGAAAACTTTTTTTTTGTTATTTTATTAGGAATAATTTTTAGTGGGGTATGAAGAAAACGTCAATTGTTGGGAGGATTTCCAAAAAACAAAAAAAATAATAAATCTGGCATCATGAAGATATGTTCACCAACAAACAATAAAACAATCAGCAGAACTATGATACAATGGGCAAAAACAGTCAAGCTGAAAGCAACATATAAAAGAAAAAAAAAATACCCTAAATTCAGACAATCTGCTGAGAAATAAAACAAGCCGGGGCCGCTGCGAGCTCTCAGCAAAGAAAAAAACAAAGGCGTTATTGCAAATTCTCTGCAGCAAAGGCCTTTACCACCAACCCTCATTGCAAAAGCAAAAAAGTTTCGTCTTGGCCAACACATGGTTAAAAGAAATGAGAATTGGTGTAGATTCTGATAGTGTTTCGTAATCTCCGAAAAGGGTTTTGTTTTTTTTAAGCAAAATTTTCTATTTTTTTGGCATGGATGAAAAATAAATAGATCTGGAATGCTACGTTTTAATTCAGCAGAAAGTCTAAAGGAATGACGCATGGGAGAAGATGGAGGGGGGGGGGGGAAGGGGGGGGGAACCTTCCAAAAAACATCAGTAAAGCAAGAATTCTGCAAAGTGTGCAATAATTAAAACAGCCGACTTTACACAGGAGGGCGACCGACTCCGAAATGACATTTGTAAGTGTTTGTCTTCAGAGGGGAGAGAAAGAAAGGGGCATTACAAGGGGAGGAGGCGGGGGAGGGGAGCAGTCAAATCTATAGCATCACATTAATTATTTCCAGGCATGTAAAGGAGAAGTAAAACCAGAAAACACTTTCACGTAAGGGAGAATTTATTATTTTCTGCTTTATATCTAATCACATTGCTCCGAAAGCAACGCGAGAACCCGGCCAATAACCGGCAACAAAAGAATCTGGAAACTGTAGAGTTCGCTGCCCCCGATCCATTTCTTACACCATTTTAGAACTAGTTTGGATGTTACGCGCCTAGACCACTTCTATTCATTGTGTCCTCTTCTGCTGAACGCCGCCGCAACCGCACCTTCTTAACGCTTGGAGAGCTCGTTTGATAGCCAGTCCAGCCCTTCATACAGACCGGTGCCCTGAGTCGCGCATGTTGCCTGCACGTACCACTAAAAAGACCAAACAAATGGGAGAATTAGTCACAAACCTATTCAATATAAAATGTGAATTTCTATTCCTAGAGACCAATTCATTCATATTTCAGTAATCAACTAGTGGTAAGCGGGCACTACCATGCTCGGGTGCTCAGTACTGGTAACTAGTGATGAGCGGGCACTACCATGCTCGGGTGCTCAGTACTGGTAACTAGTGATGAGCGGGCACTACCATGCTCGAGTGCTCAGTACTGGTAACTGGTGATGAGCGGGCACTACCATGCTCGAGTGCTCAGTACTGGTAACTAGTGATGAGCGGGCACTACCATGCTCGGGTGCTCAGTACTCGTAACTAGTGATGAGCGGGCACTACCATGCTCAGGTGCTCAGTACTGGTAACTAGTGATGAGTGGGCACTACCTTGCTCGAGTGCTCAGTACTGGTAACTAGTGATGAGCGGGCACTACCATGCTCGGGTGCTCAGTACTGGTAACTAGTGGTGAGCGGGCACTACCATGCTCGGGTGCTCTGTACTGGTAACTAGTGGTGAGCGGGCACTACCTTGCTCGAGTGCTCAGTACTGGTAACTAGTGATGAGCGGGCACTACCATGCTCGGGTGCTCTGTACTGGTAACTAGTGGTGAGCGGGCACTACCATGCTCGGGTGCTCTGTACTGGTAACTAGTGGTGAGCGGGCACTACCATGCTCGGGTGCTCTGTACTGGTAACTAGTGGTGAGCGGGCACTACCATGCTCGGGTGCTCTGTACTGGTAACTAGTGATGAGCGGGCACTACCTTGCTCGGGTGCTCAGTACTGGTAACTAGTGATGAGCGGGCACTACCATGCTCGGGTGCTCTGTACTGGTAACTCATCACTAGTTACTGAGCATGGTAGTGCCCACTCATCACTAGTTACCAGTACTGAGTACCCGAGCATGGTAGTGCCCGCTCATCACTAGTTACCAGTACTGAGCACCCGAGCATAGTAGTGCTCACTCATCACTAGTTACCAGTACTGAGCACCCGAGCATGGTAGTGCCCGCTCATCACTAGTTACCAGTACTGAGCACCCGAGCATGGTAGTGCCCGCTCATCACTAGTTACCAGTACAGAGCACCCGAGCATGGTAGTGCCCGCTCATCACTAGTTACCAGTACAGAGCACCCGAGCATGGTAGTGCCCGCTCATCACTAGTTACCAGTACTGAGCACCTGAGCATGGCAGTGCCCGCTCATCACTAGTTACCAGTACTGAACACCTGAGCATGGTAGTGCCCGCTCATCACTAGTTACCAGTACTGAGCACCTGAGCATGGTAGTGCCCGCTCATCACTAGTTACCAGTACTGAGCACCCGAGCATGGCAGTGCTCGTTTATCACTACTCAGCAAATATAAAAAAAAATGCACATGTGCGACCACAGCTTTATTTACAGACTTTGGAACCCCCAGTCTTAAAAGGAAAGCTGCGGTATGTGGACACAGCGACGCTATGTTGATCCCCTCGCTGGAGAATATACATGGGGAGGGTGCACTCACAGTCCTGTTGCGTAGAGTCTGAAGCGTCAGCTTATCGGTCATCTCGCTGATGGCCATGGCGTTGGGCAAATCTTGTTTGTTGGCAAACACCAGCAGCACGGCATCCCTCAGCTCATCTTCTTGGAGCTGAAAACAAATGCAGCCATCTGTCAGGAGACCTCATTTTTATTGGGTAGGAACAATTGTATGAAAATGCAGTGTGAATACAGGCAAGTCTGCATTTATCTGCTATAATAATGGCCGCACATGAGCAGACGCCCCCGCACTGGCAGCGGAGTACCTTGTACCAGGCATTGACCGGGCCGTCTAACCACATGCAAGAAGCTGCTAAATAAAGACTGTCTCCCCTTACAGCTGTTCTGGCATTTCTATTGTTCCTGATAGAATTTTATGAATGATTTGACAATTGGGCATTACCCCCGGGGGTCATGACCACCTATCAGCGCCCTGCTATTATGTCACGGGGCCACCGATGGGAGCAGGGAATGACGCGTCCCCTGCTGGCAAGTGTTAAATATTAGTGAGATTGACAGTGGGATTTAATTGGTTAACACCTGTGGGCAGATGGGCGATCTGTCTGCCGCTGTCAGGGGCACGATGGCTGATCACATCATCCGGCATGTGCGGGGAAACAAGTGGGCTGAGAATCTGATGCCACATCAAAGGCAGGGAGACGACCTAGGACGGACCAGTATGTCCAAGGTTGTGCAGGAGTTAAAGTTAGAAGCATGTGCGTGGATGACAGACACACCCACCTGCGGCCACCAATGAGTGCGCGAGTTTGTGGTTACACTAAGGCAGACTCGTGTGCTGATTGGCCCCTGCAGGTGGGAGTGTCTGCGCGGGAGACCGCAGCCCTACAACCCTCCTGAAGGAGCATCTGTACCGCGACATTACCAGCCGGCGCCATCCATCACTCGCTCCGAGGCTTATACCTGTCTAAACCATGGAAATTACAGAGAAAATCTAGAAAAAGCGGAAGACTCTTGGCTCTTACCATCTTCTGTAACTCCTCCGCCGATTCCTGGATTCGTTCTCTGTCGTTACTGTCTACAACGAAAATGAGGCCCTAGAAAACAGAGCAAAGAATGAGCGACATCACCATGATTAGAAATACACACACACAGACACATTACAGTGTTACTGTAGGGACATATTTGCACCCTTCACCATTAGGCTAAAGGTCTATCAAAGTGGTAACAGAAGACATCAGGGTGCGGCTCCCAAAGAGCAAAAATCAGAATGATCTGCGGCCACTGGGGAGCACGGCGGGCCCATCGCTCGGGACCACCTCTACAGTGTTATACCGGAGCAGATGCGACGCCGCTTCTTGCCTGAATACTGTCCTCACACTGGCACGGTGGCTCAGTGGTTAGCACAGTATGGTGGCTCAGTGGTAAGCACTGCAGCCTTGCAGCGCTGGGGTCCTGGGTTCAATTCCCAGCAAGCACACCATCTGCAAGGAGTTTGTATGTTCTCCCCGTTGCGTGGGTTTCCTCCGGGTTCTCCGGTTTCCTCCCACACTCCAAAGACATACAGTTACTCTAGATTGTGAGCCCCAATGGGGACAGTGTTGCTCTGTGGAATTAATAGCGCTATATGAATAATTATTATCTAGGAGCTCACCGCCGTATGGAAAGCCAAGGAGAACTGGTGCCACATCGTACGGTGCCTACAAAATTACCGATTGATCAAAGCAACACTAAGAACGCCTTTTAACTGTCTGGGTTTGAGCCCCACGTCTATAGATCAGGGCGCTTTACAAATTTGCCTCACAGCCAGCCTGGCCTGCTAGGGGTGTATTCACACGCTGCGGTCAATTTTGATTTTTCCTCAATCCGATTTAGCAAATTTGAGACATTGTACACAGAAAGCAAAATGTGGCAATGCCACCACCACAATCCTTAAGCTTAAAGATAGCTAAAAACAATGAACATGTGCACAGCATCATCACACCCTCCTGCTGTTCATGTTCAGCTTTTGGGGGTTTTTTGCTTCTTCTGACCACAGTGGTTATAGAGGTGTCCTGACTATTATTTGGGCAACTTCTAAGATTAATAAATGTTATTAAAAAAAAAAAAAAAAGCCGATGTTTTTCTGACGAGTCTTCCCACTGTAACACTCGACAGGTACACTGGCATTTGTTCGCATGGCAGCTTTTAACCCTTAGCAGTAAAGGCATGTGGCGGTATTTAGTGCAGATTTTCCACTGCAAAGTCCGCCTGCTGATTGTAGACCTGGTATAGGGTGAAATCCGCTACACAAAGAAAGAAGGGTTAAAAAAAAAAAAAAAAAAAAATCAATAAAAAATGCAGAAAAAGTCTAGCGGTATTCTGAAGATCTCGTCTTCTTAGATGGTGGTTTATTCCGCGCAGGTTTTTTGCACCGGGATTATTTACCCTGAATGAAGTTCCCAGCTTTCAGAACAAAAGCTGCAAATGTCATAAAATACATAACACAGTTTGGCTTCAAGCCTCCACAATCCAGCAGTGACGCCAGCAGGTGACAGCGGTCATGTACTGTACAGCTGGCATCACTGCTTGGTGCCCGGACACAATACCGGCCACCACGGCACGTGACCGCTGAGATCACAGATTGGCTGCAGCAATTACATGCAGAGCATCAGGGCTAGATCTAAACCAGGCAACCCATTAGATTGTTTGCATGTCGTCCATAACATGCTGCTCTACCAGAGGAAAAAAAAAAAAAAGGGATGGAGGAAAAAGTACAAGTTCAGCAGGAGAGTGGATCAATAAAAAATAGACCAAGTGACACTGAGCCAGCCGGATCAGAAGGACGAGACGTCACCGCTCCACCAGCGGGAAGACGGCCGCAGCGGAGATCAGCTGGAGCAGCAATGACGTCCTGCTGCCTGCGCTGGATCCAGGCGAGTGTCGGTAGTTATCACTTAGTTGATATTTTTTTTTACAAGGAATTTTGTACTTTATGCTTTGTAAATTCAGACAAAAAAAAAAAAAAAAAGTGTGCTCACCGGCTTACCCACGCCCCTGCGGAGCGCGCTTACCTGTGTGTTCTGGAAATAATGCCTCCACAGGGGTCTGATTTTGTCCTGGCCGCCAACATCCCAGACCGTGAAACAGATGTTTTTGTATTCTACAGTTTCCACATTAAAACCTTTAAAAAAAAAACCAAATTGAGTTAAAAGCGTAAAATCGCAAGCCCGTCACTCATCCAGTCTAATCCCACCGTCCCTCAGCATCGGGGGACCTGATCATAGCGGGGGGCTGACATCACAGCGTATACATAAACCAGAGTTATGGCTTATTTAGGGGAATCTGCACTTCCAGAGGCTGTGCCAATAGAGTAGGGGAGAAATGACTGATGGCTGGAGAGAACTGACCCAGAAAACGGGGCTCTATAGCGTGGGGGTCCGTCACCGCCGCTCCATTCAGTCAGGGATTTGGATTGGTGGGGAACCCAAAAGACCAGTAAATTATCCACTATCCCAACCTCTTTATTAAAAATTATAATCCTAGAAAACATATGGTTTAATTATGATATAATAAAGTATATTACAATACCCCATCCAATATACTTTCTGCATCAAAAAGTGACATTTTTTAAGATCTCTGCTTGCTGTCACTCAATACAGGACTTTCCACAAAAACTAAAATGTGTCATCCGTTCACTCCATGAGCATGTACACAGGGCCATAAAGAGGTGCATCAGAGACCCCCAGGGGGCTCGTTACAGAAGCTTCAATATGGAAATTATTGTTGCTCGTGTAGCCGCACTTTTCTGCCATTAATCTCTTGGCCTTTTATTGATTAACCATATTTATAGATTTTACAAGAATGTTCTAGAGCCGAAGATTACAAAGCACTGAATGCACATTAATGGTATTCCCATTAGCGAGGCCAGGTATGCCCGTCCATTAGAGGCGCAAATCGATTCATAGGACCCTGGTTCTCCAGCCACGTCCGTAGTCATTGGTCGCTGGACGGGAGTCTTGTGAACCTCCTACCTGCCAGATCCAGTGTTGTGGGCGCGGCGCGCGATGCACTAGAGGCGGCGCGCGATGCACTAGAGGCGGCGCGCGATGCACTAGAGGCGGCGCGCGATGCACTAGAGGCGGCGCGCGATGCACTAGAGGCGGCTCGCGATGCACTAGAGGCGGCGCGCGATGCACTAGAGGCGGCGCGCGATGCACTAGAGGCGGCGCGCGATGCACTAGAGGCGGAGCGCGATGCACTAGAGGCGGAGCGCGATGCACTAGAGGCGGAGCGCGATGCACTAGAGGCGGCGCGATAGGCAGCCCCGGGGGAATGCGGCTTGCAGGGCTTCCATCTAGCGGCTGAGGAATAGTGACAAAATCAATTTTGCTGGCCTCTAACAATTCATATTTCAGGGTGCAATTACCACCTGTGAAGTACAGACCAGTCGGGGGTCTCCGGACTTAAACTCAACAGCATCACACACAAGTATAAGTCTGGAGAAAGCGTCCGGTCTGTACATCGCAGTCAGTGCTCGCACCATGTTAGAAACCGGCTTCAAATCTGCCATTCTTCAGAAACAGCCGCTATTACAGGCTGCATCTGGATGGAAATGAAGCCCATGGAGGAGTTACTTGCACCATATTTTAGTTTGGGGACCAAGTTCTCCCATCTAAGTGCAAAAAAAACCATAACAACGGTAGCACAAGAACGGCATGCCGAGATACATGTGGGAAACCTTCAGTCATTTATTACACATGGGAAAACAGATTAAGGCCCTGTGCGCACGCTGCGTTTTTTGCCACGGATTTGCTGCATAGATTGCTGCAGAAAATGTTCATTACCTATTTGCAGTCCTTCCCCAGCAAAACCTAAGGTAAAAAGAAATGCTGTGCACACCCTGTGGGTTTTTTCCCCCTACAGGTTTTGCGGCATGTTTTCTGCAGCAAAAAGAATAAGCATGTCACTTTTCTGCAGGTACCTGCGGTTTTTGCCATAGATAATAGTAAAAAACCACAGGGACCAACCCGCGGCAAAAACGTGGGTGCAATTTTACTGCTTTTTTTGCTGCGGGTGCGGTATTATACCAGTGTTTCCATCCAAAGTTTAGGAGACCAATGAAGCACTCAAAGTCCCACAGACTTCAGATGGAGGGCACCGAGGAATTAGATGAAGTTTTGATTGTAAAATATCCTTCAGAATTGCAGAGCAGACAGAAGTTCAGACGAGATCCTATAGGAGTTTGCATGTTCTCCCCGTGTTTGCGTGGGTTTCCTCCGGGGTCTCCGGTTTCCTCCCACACTCCAAAGACATACCGATAGGGAATTTAGGTTGTGAGCCCCAATGGGGACAGTGTCACCATTGTATGTAAAGTGCTGTGGAATTAATAGCGCTATATAAATGAATAAATATTATTATAATGCAGTGCGATATCTACAGATCACTGCTCCACCAGTCTCGCTGCTAGAGCTCTGAAGATACTGAGCCAGCAAGGACCAGCAGATCTCAGTTCTAGAAGCGTACTCACCGATGGTGGGAATGGTTGTGACGATCTCTCCCAACTTCAGCTTGTACAGGATTGTTGTTTTACCGGCAGCATCAAGACCAACTGAAAAGAAGAAGACAAATCCTTATAAGTATTAAATGTAAACCTCCTAACATAGAATGATATAGATATATGTGAGGGGACAGAAATACAGAGTAAGAAGGTGAAGAGCAGGAGGCGCAGAGCCCAGAGCGGAGGAGCAGTCGCAGAACCAGCAGGAGACGCAGAGCCCAGAGCGGAGGAGCAGCCGCAGAACCAGCAGGAGACGCAGAGCCCAGAGCGGAGGAGCAGCCGCAGAACCAGCAGGAGGCGCAGAGCCCAGAGCGGAGGAGCAGCCGCAGAACCAGCAGGAGGCGCAGAGCCCAGAGCGGAGGAGCAGCCGCAGAACCAGCAGGATGCGCAGAGCCCAGAGCGGAAGAGCAGCCGCAGAACCAGCAGGAGGCGCAGAGCCCAGAGCAGAGGAGCAGCCGCAGAACCAGCAGGAGACGCAGAGCCCAGAGCGGAAGAGCAGCCACAGAACCAGCAGAAGGCGCAGAGCCCAGAGCGGAGGAGCAGCCGCAGAACCAGCAGGAGGCGCAGAGCCCAGAGCGGAAGAGCAGCCACAGAACCAGCAGAAGGCGCAGAGCCCAGAGCGGAGGAGCAGCCGCAGAACCAGCAGGAGGCGCAGAGCCCAGAGCAGAGGAGCAGCCGCAGAACCAGCAGGAGGCGCAGAGCCCAGAGCAGAGGAGCAGCCGCAGAACCAGCAGGAGGCGCAGAGCCCAGAGCGGAGGAGCAGTCGCAGAACCAGCAGGAGGCGTAGAGCCCAGAGCGAAGGAGCAGCCGCAGAACCAGCAGGAGGCGCAGAGCCCAGAGCGGAGGAGCAACCGCAGAACCAGCAGGAGGCGCAGAGCCCAGAGCGGAGGAGCAGCCGCAGAACCAGCAGGAGGCGCAGAGCCCAGAGCGGAGGAGCAGCCGCAGAACCAGCAGGAGGCGCAGAGCCCAGAGCGGAGGAGCAGCCGCAGAACCAGTAGGAGGCGCAGAGCCCAGAGCAGAGGAGCAGCCGCAGAACCAGCAGGAGGCGCAGAGCCCAGAGCGGAGGAGCAGCCGCAGAACCAGCAGGAGGCGCAGAGCCCAGAGCAGAGGAGCAGCCGCAGAACCAGCAGGAGGTGCAGAGCCCAGAGCGGAGGAGCAGCCGCAGAACCAGCAGGAGGCGCAGAGCCCAAAGCGGAGGAGCAGCCGCAGAACCAGCAGGAGGCGTAGAGCCCAGAGCGAAGGAGCAGCTGCAGAACCAGCAGGAGGCGCAGAGCCCAGAGCGAAGGAGCAGCCGCAGAACCAGCAGGAGGCGCAGAGCCCAGAGCAGCCGCAGAACCAGCAGGAGGCGCAGAGCCCAGAGCGGAGGAGCAGCCGCAGAACCAGCAGGAGGCGCAGAGCCCAGAGCAGAGGAGCAGCCGCAGAACCAGCAGGAGGCGCAGAGCCCAGAGCGGAGGAGCAGCCGCAGAACCAGCAGGAGGCGCAGAGCCCAAAGCGGAGGAGCAGCCGCAGAACCAGCAGGAGGCGTAGCGCCCAGAGCGAAGGAGCAGCTGCAGAACCAGCAGGAGGCGCAGAGCCCAGAGCGAAGGAGCAGCCGCAGAACCAGCAGGAGGCGCAGAGCCCAGAGCGGAGGAGCAGCCGCAGAACCAGCAGGACAGGTTCACTGGACGCTAATCACTTTCCCGATTATCTTTGAATGTGCAGAGACAATTTGTTTGCAAAGAAGAAGCAAACCAAAGTGACAAATCCTGGCAAAAATAAAAAACCTGCAGTGTAAGTTAAATGCCGCTGTTCTCTTGAATCCGGCGATGTTTTTCTTTTTTTTCTGCTCCTCATGTCACGAGATATGGCCGCCTCTTCCCTGTATGTAAATCTAGTCTTGTTTGGGGGCGGGGCACTCGGCTGCTCCTTGTGGGAGGTTTTATGAGTTCCACTCCCCCTTGGCTATCAGGACTCAATTTACATACCAGGAAGAAGAGGCCATATCTCAGAAATAGGCGCAGGAACAAGAGAAAAACTACGCCAGACACAGGAGAACAGCAGGTTTTACATCCGGTAGTAAAAAAAAATAAAAAAAAACACCAAACATTTTATATAATTATATTTTATACACACAATGTCGAGTGACAGGTCCTCTAAAAAGAAAATACCTTCCTATGATAGTTATATATGGGTGGACACTGGGTGCAGCGCACAGAACTACATAAAGGGCCTGACTTTCTCCCCTTAGATGGCATGAACACGCTCCTCTGTTGGCAGGTGGCGCGGGTGGGGAGAGGGCGGGGGAAGGACTGGACGGCCTTAGATGGTTGTTAGAGTAAATACAAATAATGACAGCATAAATGTCAATGATATAAGGTTTCACCTCTAGTTAATAAAACAATGCACTCAGCGGTGACCAGCGCTGAGAATGAAGGGCAAGCGAAAGACAAAAATGGCGAAATCACCATCATCAGGGACGTACATAACATTCTGGGCAGAACTGGATAAATATGTCCGATCATTCACTGAACTAAAATTGGCGCTTAGTACCTGGGAGTCCAATGTGCCCAGGGATGGGAAAAAAGTAACGTCGGCAGTAGTAAGATAAAAAAAAAAAAAAAAAAAAAACGACTTTGCCGTGAGCCACGCCCCAGAGGATCCAGGAGCCACACCCCAGAGGATCTGCAAGGCACGCCCACTTGTAAAGCGTTCGAGAACTTAAAAGGTTTAAATCTCAGAGGCAGCGAGGATAGAAGAGCAAAAACTAATTGCTCCATCCAAGTTGTCTAAGTTGAGAGCACTGAAGAGTGACGCTCCCTGAGGAGTATATAGGGAGCACAGCCCCATGCCCATCTCACATTACTCAACCCCCACCCAGTGTGTGTGTGGTCAGTGGACAGAGGACAGGTTGGGCGCTGGGAGGTCCCTGGAGCTTTGCTGCAGTGGTGGTTTGAGCATTTACAGCAACATCTCCGGAGGACAGAACAGCTCTGCTGTGTAATGGGACGGCCACTCAGGAGACCTCCACTCTGCCCCTCATGATGGACTCTGTCCCCAAATATTGTTAACCATTACAATGCTCTATCCATTAGTTTATAGAGGTGGTGACCAGACCATGCAGATCCCAATCCTCTGGTGTTGTCTGCAGTTATCAGCGGGTCGTACCGCCCACTTGTACATCTTTCTAACTGCAACGCATT
This sequence comes from Anomaloglossus baeobatrachus, assembly GCF_048569485.1. NCBI lineage: Eukaryota > Metazoa > Chordata > Amphibia > Anura > Aromobatidae > Anomaloglossus > Anomaloglossus baeobatrachus. Next base: position 16,057,287 of record NC_134360.1, read on the forward strand.
GTCTTTCATGTGTAGACCACCCAAGGGTCAGGCACAGTCTGGTACCAACAAGCAACACATAATGCAAGCAAAACCGTAACTGCTCCGTCACAATCACCGGCATCTACATCAGACCTAACCAGATGAGAGTCAACGGACAGCTCCACCTGCAGCAACGCCTTCTGTTACCACATCACAGGCAGCTCCACCTGCAGCAACGCCTTCTGTAGCCACATCACAGGCAGCTCCACCTGCAGCAACGCCTTCTGTAGCCACGTCACAGGCAGCTCCACCCGCAGCAACGCCTTCTGTAGCCACGTCACAGGCAGCTCCACCTGCAGCAACGCCTTCTGTAGCCACATCACGGGCAGCTCCACCTGCAGCAACGCCTTCTGTTGCCACATCACGGGCAGCTCCACCTGCAGCAACGCCTTCTGTAGCCACGTCACAGGCAGCTCCACCCGCAGCAACGCCTTCTGTAGCCACGTCACAGGCAGCTCCACCTGCAGCAACGCCTTCTGTAGCCACGTCACAGGCAGCTCCACCTGCAGCAACACCTTCTGTTACCACATCACGGGCATCTCCACCTGCAGCAACGCCTTCTGTAGCCACAACACAGGCAGCTCCACCTGCAGCAACGCCTTCTGTGGCCACGTCACAGGCAGCTCCACCTGCAGCAACACCTTCTGTTACCACATCACGGGCATCTCCACCTGCAGCAACGCCTTCTGTAGCCACAACACAGGCAGCTCCACCTGCAGCAACGCCTTCGGTTACCACATCACGGGCATCTCCACCTGCAGCAACGCCTTCTGTAGCCACATCACGGGCAGCTCCACCTGCAGCAACGCCTTCGGTTGCCACGTCACGGGCAGCTCCACCCGCAGCAACGCCTTCTGTAGCCACATCACAGGCAGCTACACCCGCAGCAACGCCTTCTGTAGCCACGTCACAGGCAGCTCCACCCGCAGCAACGCCTTCTGTAGCCACATCACGGGCAGCTCCACCCGCAGCAACGCCTTCGGTTGCCACGTCACGGGCAGCTCCACCCGCAGCAACGCCTTCTGTAGCCACATCACAGGCAGCTACACCCGCAGCAACGCCTTCTGTAGCCACGTCACAGGCAGCTCCACCCGCAGCAACGCCTTCTGTAGCCACATCACGGGCAGCTCCACCCGCAGCAACGCCTTCTGTAGCCACATCACGGGCAGCTCCACCTGCAGCAACGCCTTCTGTAGCCACATCACAGGCAGCTACACCCGCAGCAACGCCTTCTGTAGCCACATCACGGGCAGCTCCACCCGCAGCAACGCCTTCTGTAGCCACATCACGGGCAGCTCCACCTGCAGCAACGCCTTCTGTAGCCACATCACAGGCAGCTACACCCGCAGCAACGCCTTCTGTAGCCACGTCACAGGCAGCTCCACTCGCAGCAATGCCTTCTGTAGCCACATCACGGGCAGCTCCACCCGCAGCAACGCCTTCTGTAGCCACATCACGGGCAGCTCCACCCGCAGCAACGCCTTCTGTAGCCACATCACGGGCAGCTCCACCCGCTGCAATGTCTTCTGTGGCCACATCACAGGCAGCTACACCCGCAGCAACGCCTTCTGTAGCCACATCACGGGCAGCTCCACCCGCAGCAACGCCTTCTGTAGCCACATCACGGGCAGCTCCACCTGCAGCAACACCTTCTGTAGCCACATCACAGGCAGCTACACCCGCAGCAACGCCTTCTGTAGCCACGTCACAGGCAGCTCCACTCGCAGCAATGCCTTCTGTAGCCACATCACGGGCAGCTCCACTCGCAGCAATGCCTTCTGTAGCCACATCACGGGCAGCTCCACCCGCAGCAACGCCTTCTGTAGCCACATCACGGGCAGCTCCACCCGCTGCAATGTCTTCTGCCGCCACATCACGGGCAGCTGCAGCAATGCCTTCTGTGGCCACATCACAGGAGAGTCCACCCAGCACGTAGTAGGCACACAGTGGAGCCGCGCTGGGAGAAACACGCACACAGCAGCGTCTGCATCTCTATAAAAGTCCTTCACATTCCTCAAATACCAGTGATTAATGGAGCGGAGGGGGTGCAATGCCAATCCTCTGTGCTGTAAGGGGCACTGACTCGATAAGCCGGGCACTACTCCTGACACATGACCTGTGAATTATTTTATCATGGGTTTAATACAATCCAATGAAATTATGGAGTGTGTTTGCTATAATATAAATAAATCCTGAATTATTGACCTCCACAGAAATCTGGAGAACCATGAAAACCTAAAGACGATCCTTCAGCATATTTCACAATACAAACTGCATACACACCTGTTGATGCTGGTGTACTTATTTGTTAATTAAATAATCCATGTTAGAATGGTTGTGGACTCCTTTGGTAATATTACAGCTCTCTCTCAGCCCACCTAGCGTCTTCCTCAGGGCCCCTCCTCCCTGCAGCGGCTGAAATCTCACACTGCTCAGGACAAGCTGCAGTCAGGATGGTTGTGCAGAGACAGAATACAATTAGACTAGTTCTCCCAGGATGAAGCTGGACTTCTAAAATGTTCATCTCAATATCAGGGTTAGATAGCTGTTCTGCCATTGATATTCAAAGTGAGTACACCAGTCTCATCAGGTTTAAAAAGGCACCATAAATTGAATAATGTTGGCCAAAGCTGCCAATATCGGGGGGAGCTCGGCTGACAGTCATGTGTATGGGGGCCCTGGCCTGTCCCAATAGATATAATTCACACTAAACCTCCAAGCTGTAAATATTGGTAACCATTGCTGATCGACTTCCTATACTATTGAAAGCTGCTCCTTACCGGCCGTCCTCTAAGGAGGAGGCAGGTGGTTTGATTGTTCCTTGAAATATTGGCACTTGGCAGACAACTGCAGCTCCATATACAGCCAACATGCCGATCCGATAAAGACGGATTACACGACGTCTCCCGCTATATCATTACTAAGCCGCCAATGATCCACATGAGAGCCGTCAAGATCAGCCATCACCAGACAGAGGACACCTCGTATATTGGGCAACGCAAGGGGAGAAAGAAAAAAAAATCTGACGAGACCTTCACAAACATGAAAAAAGCGTCAGCCGAACTCTCATTGCTATACCCAACTCCACTATAAACTACCATCAGTCTTATTCAATGGAGATGGGGAGTTAAGGACTGGACATGCAAAAATCAACATGCCTGATCCCTCAAAAATCATATGATCTTCACTTTAATATATAGTAATAAAAATTCTCCAAGTTTAAGTCGTCTGATTAATCTTAGGGCTTGTTCACAATTAGAGCTTTTTTTTTATAATGGAGGAAAGTGCGTATTGCAGTAGCAGTAAACTGAACACAACAAAATCTCTTTTGGGGGGGGGGGGGGGGGGAGAGCATATAAATTTGAGAACTTTTACCACTTTTTAAAGTGCACCAATCACCAGGATTTTCCTATATAACCCAAATCCAGTGCTATACTGACACTATCAGGCTGATTCTATACATGCCTTTAGTTGTCAGCTAGGATGTATAGGTTTTGAAACACAAGAAAGTAAAGTTTGTAAAATCGGCAGCTTTTTGAGTGGCAGCAGCTGCCCATCAGCTAATAGCTGGGGTGGGTATTGATAGTGATTCCCACCACCCCACCTGTCCATCTTCCTCCTGTTATTTATGCTAATTCTATTATAGAATCATTTTATTAAGTGACTAGAAGGCCCTGTGCTGATGTCATCCCCATGTGACCATAAGAGGCGGGGCCTCAGTCAACAGAAAACTGTTGCTTCCTGGTATCAGCTATGTTGGCTGAGGCCCCACCCCTTGTGGTCATATGAGAATGACATCAGCACAGGGCCTTCTAGTCACTTAATAAAAGGATTCTATAATAGAATTAGCATAAATAACAGGGGGAGGACCAGACAGGCAGGGGGGCGGGAGTCACTATCAATACCCACCCCAGCTAGCAGCTGATCGGAAGCTGCTGTCATTCAAAAAGCTGCTCATTATACAAACTTTACTTGCTTGTGTTTCAAAACCTATACATCTTGGCTGACAACTAGAGATATGTATAGAATCAGCCTGTTAGGAAGGAGAGAAGAAGAAGAAAAAAAAAAAAAAAAAAAAAACTCACCAGGAATGCTGTAGCCTTTTTTTTTAAAAATGGTCTTGTCTGAAGCAGGAAAAAAAAAAAAATTGCTGCAAGTGAACTTGAAAAAACAAGGAAAGAAAAGTGGTCCCCTACTTATGTCTGCATTGACAGGTGCCTACCAGGATGCACGCACAACCGGCAAACGTGATGCAAATACGGAGGTGTCGATAAATGATTCAGATTGAATATTTTCTAGCAAACAAAAATAAATCCTGTTACTATGGAAACCAATATTAAATTTCACAAGTGCACTTAGGTTCAGCACGAAAGGTTACGTCATTTTAAAATTGTGATTTAGAAAAGTTATCCTTGTCAGAAGAGAGGTTAGCAAAAACTTCCCAAAAGGCATCTGCTTTTGGCAGGTTAATGCACCCACCCACTGGTCTACTGCCCTGCAAAAAAAAAAAAAAAAATAAAAATAAATAAAAATTGACGATCTGCCGCCGTATTTTTAATTTAGCCCCATCTGATTATCTTTCTAAATAAAAAAAAAAATTCAAAAAATGAAAAAAAAAAAAAAGTACAATGTTAAATTGATGTGGAGGAGTCGCGGTTGCAGAACAGGATACAATATTTTTTTCTAAATGATAATCACTTTTTGATTAATTAAAAATCAATTAAATTGTCGATAATCCGCCATATTTGTTTAATTTGGCCCCATCTCATATTTCAAAAAAAAAATAAAAAATGCCAAATCATTCAAAAAGGAAGAAAACCCCAAGATAATAAATTGATGCGATTTGCACAGGATACATTTTTTCTTCTGAAAGATTAGAATTACTTTTTGATTGATTAAAATGTATGAAGTTAGAAGCAAATTGTGTTGAATAATACAGTCTTACTACAATAATGTTTTCCAGACTGGGCGAGTAGATTAATGCACCCATAGATATATAAAAAACACCAAAAATCTGGAATACTCAGAGGAGCATTCTGCTGCCTGGATTCCTGTGCAGCCTCTGCTCGCTCCTTCTCGTCTGCGCTGCATACATTAGACCTGCAGATCTTGGTCGCCAGCCTGCGTTTCTAGGCACCGTCCTCCTTCCACATCACAAAGGAATCCCGGAACAGGAAGACAAGACGATTGTGTAATGCTGAAGGGCCCAGGAAGCTCGTCAGACCCCGACGCAGGCGGCTCGCTCTCCTCTGATGTGTCACTTTTCAGGATAATAAAAAGGGGCTCAGCCCGGGGTGCATGTGATGTGGCCCGGACAGGGGCTGGGAGATCCTATGGTGACACGTGGAGTCTGACCTCTGCCCTTTCTGAACGCCAAAAACATGCAAATAAGCTGTCACCCAGAAGGAAAGAAAACTCTCCCTATAAAAAGGCAGGCGTCCTGTAAATTGAAATTATACACTGTGTCCCCCGCTCTCACAGATTAGTAAAATACCCTGTAATCAGTGGAAGAAGCCGTCAGATTGCCCAATGCAAAGGACACTCAAGGTGATGGAGGAGCACAGTAAGGCTACTTTCACACATCAGTGTTCTGCATTCAGGCACAATCCTTTTTCTTCCTGATCCAAAGGATCCGGGAAAAAAAAATAAATAAATAAATAAAACCGTATCCACCGGATCCGATTTTTAATGGATCCGTTATGCTGGATGCGTAAAAAACCGGATCCGTTGGATTTGTTTTGCATCCGTTGTTGCATCCGTTTTGTCCGTTTTTTTGATGGATCAGTTTTAATTAATTAATTTGGTGCATGCGCAGTTTACAAAAACGGATCCGGCAGCCGCATCCATTTTTTACCGCATTTCGCCGGATCCGGCGTCCATAACGTTGCAAGACACGTTGCCTCCGGCCGCCGCTTTAATTAATTTTCCTGCATCCGTAAAAAAACGGATGCAACGCAAAGCCATCAGGTACAATCTGGTAACAATGCAAATCTATGGGGATAAAACGGATGCGGTACCGGATCCGTTTAACACGTTTTTTTCCGGATTGTACCTGATGGAAAAAAAACTGATGTGTGAAAGTAGCCTAACATTATCTGCCATATAGTCAGGGGCCGAGAGTGCCTGATTTCACCGCGCCCCGGCTTGCTCAGAGATGCCCAAATGCGTCCCGCTTTAGGAGCCATATCAATCCTTTAGCTGATGTTTAAAAGGTCTTTCTAACAAAAGGGAAATCCATAGGATGGTGGGCAATATGCACCGCGCACCCCCCCGATCAGCTGCCACACTACAGCTCCCTCCGCTGTGTAATGGCCACACCAGGGCACTGCAGCTCAGCTCCCATCGAAGTGAATGGGATCAGACTGCAGTACAGAGAATGACCACTACACAGCACAGAGCAGTGGGATCCTGGCAACACAAACTGTACGAGACCCAGTAATTGCTGACAATTGGGTGTGGGGCGCAAGTCTCCCACCCATATGAAGAATACATCATCAATATCCAAATCTTTGACAACCCACCTGTAAAAGGTAACTCACAAAAATCGTTCCAATTTAATCTATTTGGAGTCCACATCATTGAGGTATCGCAGAGGAACCGCATTTTATTCCGATCGACTGCTAAAATTGTTGCTTAAAAAAGTAGTGAACCAACACCATGGGACCCGGGCGTCCCCCCGAAAACAAGGGACAAAGGACTTAACAGTAGGAAAGAGGGTCTACGGCCCCTACTTATCAGGCCGCCCCAGATATGTGAAGTGGAGATGATGAATAGTCATGGATGCCGTCAATCACTCGGCCGCCCACCAGGAGGGGCGCTGGATTTGGCAGATCGGGGAAGCAAACAGCGGCCGGCAGATAAAGCCCACACTCCCCTCATGTCGGCTTTACATCTGTAAAATGTTCTTTTATTTTGTGAGGATGTCAGAGGCTTTGAAAATGTAGCAGCAATTTCACAAGGAAATTTACAAACTTTTTGTTGTTGTTTTTTTCTATTTTAGGGATCTATTCAGTTTTGGAGGATCATTAGATTGGAAACGGTCCCCCAAAATTGACAACATTGTAAAAATAGTGCCCCCCCCACCCCCCACCACAAAAAGGAAAAAAAAAATTGCAAAACTGCTGTCAGGTGGTTTATTAACCCTTCAGGTGCTATTCAGGGATTAATCCAAAATGGCATGACGGAAAAGAAAAATGTTACCACCTAAGTGTTGCTAACTTCTGATCATAGACGGCAGACTGAGGACGTGAATTGCCATTAGGACCCCACAATCATGATCTCGGGGTGCCGATGGGAGACCCCACAGCTAACCACCTAGCTGCGTAGTCACCATTGACAGCAGCATCTAAGGGGTTAAACAGTCAGCACTCGCGACTGTTGCAGATGGGTGTCAGCTGTGGTGTACAGCCAACACCTGCGGCATTTTCACCTGTGGGGGGCGCTATTCACTTATCTCGGGACAGTAATAACACGTATTGTGGTCAATAAGACTTTGCCCCCTTTAAAAGGCAGTTTCTTTATTGCAGACCCCCAAGATCTACTCTACCAGGATAATCAGACCTGACTTCTGTCATCTCATGTATTTCTACTCTATACATGTTGAGGGGAAACCTAAAAATTAAACATGCATCAAGAATTTGAGAAATTGAGCAATTGATGTAACTGACTACTTTTTCCACCGCTGCCATATTTCTTCTGCTTCCAATTCGTGGGTGCGGACAACGGTCCCTGCCTCCCCCCCAATGACTTGCATCTGCTCTCCAAGGTGGTCTACATTACCTACGCACCTCTGACACTCGACTGGGACCACCGATGATTGGGGCAGTTCCCTGACAACACCTATCTCCTGCAAGGTACGTGAAAAACAAAAAGTACGTAAGTACAACAGTGTCACGTGGGGACCATCAGGATCACAATCATGGTAGGAGACTTTATGTGGCTCCGGGGAAATGGGGGGGGGGGGGCTGCAGTTTTAATTTATATTGTAGATAAGACACATTGTGCTATTGAAGGGGTTGTAAAAAATAAAGTGATATTCACCTACCGGCACCCACCCAACACCAGCAAGGGACGCTTTTTGGTCTGTGATATCTCAGGAAGTGGAGATGTCACTGCTACATCAGTGGCAGGACCACTGCAGGCTGTGATTGACTGCAGTGGTCACGTGACTCAAGCAACGCAAGTTCAATGTTTTTCTGATGACAAGTCACCTGCCGGCTGCAGCTAATCACAGTCTGCAGTGGTCCTGCTTGGGGTGGGACGGTGACCCATAGCTGCCTGCTGCAGAGGCCAATCGGTATCACTTGTGGACTTTTTTTTATCTTTCTGGAAAACCCCTTTAATGTCCGGTTTGTGGTGTTCCTGCAGTGTCCTCCACCACGTCCCACAATAGATCAAATAATTCCTGTTTGATTCTAAAAGATCTGATGGCAGCGCTGGACCCGAGGAGGGCGAGTGAAGCCAAAAAACCCTCCAAAACAAAAAAAAAAAAAAAAAAAAAAACACAACTGACTCCTGGACAACGCCTATAAAAATGCAGGAATAAAATCAGCAAAACCAAAAAGCTAAAAAGTGCAATTATGTAGACAACAAAAGAGAAAAAGCAAAAACTTTTTTCCCTGAAGCGCTGCCTTAACTTTGAAAAAAAAAATATTACAGATTAGAGGGATTGTCCACAGAAGGGGTTTGGCAGCTGATGTGGGAGCCCCCCAGCGTGAGGGAGGACCAGAAGGGGAGGATGGCAGGAACCAAGGACGGGGAACTGGGGACCAAAAAGAAGCTGGGCAGGAGCCGGGGGCCAGGACAGGGAAGGAGCTGAGCAGGAGCCCAGGACATGGGGGCTGGGATTCTAGGATGGGGAAGAAGCTCAGGAGACGGGAAAGACCTGGGCAGGAGACTGAAGCTGGGACAGGGCAGGAGCCAGGAGACTTGGCCAGGACAGAGAAAGATGGGCAGGAGCCAGGATTCAGGGACAAAGCTCAGGAGATGAGAGTCCAGGACAGAAGGAGCTGAGCAGAAAGCCAGGAGACTGGAGGCCAGGAAAGAATGAGCTAAGCAGGAGCCCAGGAGATGGGAGCCTGGGACAGGAAAGGACCTGGGCAGGAGACGTGATTCCGGGACTGGGAAGAAGCTCATGAGATGGGAGTCCAGGACAGAGAAGGAGTAAGGAGATGAGTCGTGAGTCCGGGAAGGGAAAGGAGCTGAGCAAGAGCCCAGGATATGGGGGCCGGGATTCCGGGACAGGGAAGAAACACAGGAGACATGGGCCATGACAGGGAAGGACCTGAGCAGAAACCCAGGAGACTGGAACCAGGGAAAGAAGGAGCTGAGCAGGAGCCCAGGAGACTGGAACCAGGGAAAGAAGGAGCTGAGCAGGAACCCAGGAGACTGGAACCAGGGAAAGAAGGAGCTGAGCAGGAGCCCAGGAGACTGGAACCAGGGAAAGAAGGAGCTGAGCAGGAGCCCAGGAGACTGGAACCAGGGAAAGAAGGAGCTGAGCAGGAGCCCAGGAGACGGGGGGGTAGGATGGGGGAAGAAGCTCAGGAGCCGGGACCCGAGGCAGAAGGAGCTGAGCAGGAACTAGAAGACTTGGCCAGGACAGGGTGGGCAGGAGCCGGGATTCCGGGACGGGGAAGCAGCTCAGGAGATGGGAGCCCAGGACAGGGAAAGGGCCAGGAAATGGGGGCCGGGATTCCGGGATGGTGAAGGAACCCAGGAGATAAGGGCCAGGAGCCGGGGGCCGGGATGAGGAAGGAGCTGAGCAGGAGCCCAGGAGCCGGGGGCCGGGATGAGGAAGGAGCTGAGCAGGAGCCCGGGATGAGGAAGGAGCTGAGCAGGAGGCCAGGAGACGGGGGCCGGGATGAGGAAGGAGCTGAGCAGGAGGCCAGGAGACGGGGGCCGGGATGAGGAAGGAGCTGAGCAGGAGGCCAGGAGACGGGGGCCGGGATGAGGAAGGAGCTGAGCAGGAGCCCAGGAGACGGGGGCCGGGGAAGGAGCTGAGCAGGAGCCCAGGAGACGGGGGCCGGGATGGGGAAGGAGCTGAGCAGGAGCCCAGGAGACGGGGGCCGGGATGAGGAAGGAGCTGAGCAGGCGCCCAGGATGAGGAAGGAGCCGAGCAGGAGCCCAGGAGACGGGGGCCGGGGAAGGAGCCGAGCAGGAGCCCAGGAGACGGGGGCCGGGATGAGGAAGGAGCTGAGCAGGAGCCCAGGAGACGGGGGCCGGGATGAGGAAGGAGCTGAGCAGGAGCCCAGGAGACGGGGGCCGGGGAAGGAGCTGAGCAGGAGCCCAGGAGACGGGGGCCGGGATGGGGAAGGAGCTGAGCAGGAGCCCAGGAGACGGGGGCCGGGATGAGGAAGGAGCTGAGCAGGCGCCCAGGATGAGGAAGGAGCCGAGCAGGAGCCCAGGAGACGGGGGCCGGGGAAGGAGCCGAGCAGGAGCCCAGGAGACGGGGGCCGGGATGAGGAAGGAGCTGAGCAGGAGGCCAGGAGACGGGGGCCGGGATGAGGAAGGAGCTGAGCAGGAGCCCAGGAGACGGGGGCCGGGATGAGGAAGGAGCCGAGCAGGAGCCCAGGAGACGGGGGCCGGGATGAGGAAGGAGCCGAGCAGGAGCCCAGGAGACGGGGGCCGGGATGAGGAAGGAGCCGAGCAGGAGCCCAGGAGACGGGGGCCGGGATGAGGAAGGAGCCGAGCAGGAGCCCAGGAGACGGGGGCCGGGATGAGGAAGGAGCCGAGCAGGAGCCCAGGAGACGGGGGCCGGGATGAGGAAGGAGCCGAGCAGGAGCCCAGGAGACGGGGGCCGGGATGAGGAAGGAGCTGAGCAGGAGCCCAGGAGACGGGGGCCGGGATGAGGAAGGAGCTGAGCAGGAGGCCAGGAGACGGGGGCCGGGATGAGGAAGGAGCTGAGCAGGAGGCCAGGAGACGGGGGCCGGGGAAGGAGCCGAGCAGGAGCCCAGGAGACGGGGGCCGGGATGAGGAAGGAGCTGAGCAGGAGCCCAGGAGACGGGGGTCGGGATGAGGAAGGAGCTGAGCAGGAGCCCAGGAGACGGGGGCCGGGATGAGGAAGGAGCTGAGCAGGAGGCCAGGAGACGGGGGCCGGGATGAGGAAGGAGCTGAGCAGGAGGCCAGGAGACGGGGGCCGGGATGAGGAAGGAGCTGAGCAGGAGCCCAGGAGACGGGGGCCGGGATGAGGAAGGAGCTGAGCAGGAGCCCAGGAGACGGGGGCCGGGATGAAGAAGGAGCTGAGCAGGAGGCCAGGAGACGGGGGCCGGGATGAGGAAGGAGCTGAGCAGGAGCCCAGGAGACGGGGGCCGGGATGAGGAAGGAGCTGAGCAGGAGGCCAGGAGACGGGGGCCGGGATGAGGAAGGAGCTGAGCAGGAGCCCAGGAGACGGGGGCCGGGATGAGGAAGGAGCTGAGCAGGAGGCCAGGAGACGGGGGCCGGGATGAGGAAGGAGCTGAGCAGGCGGCCAGGAGACGGGGGTCGGGATGAGGAAGGAGCTGAGCAGGCGGCCAGGAGACGGGGGTCGGGATGAGGAAGGAGCTGAGCAGGAGGCCAGGAGACGGGGGTCGGGATGAGGAAGGAGCTGAGCAGGAGGCCAGGAGACGGGGGCCGGGATGAGGAAGGAGCTGAGCAGGAGGCCAGGAGACGGGGGCCGGGATGAGGAAGGAGCTGAGCAGGAGCCCAGGAGACGGGGGCCGGGATGAGGAAGGAGCTGAGCAGGAGCCCAGGAGACGGGGGTCGGGATGAGGAAGGAGCTGAGCAGGAGCCCAGGAGACGGGGGTCGGGATGAGGAAGGAGCTGAGCAGGAGGCCAGGAGACGGGGGCCGGGATGAGGAAGGAGCTGAGCAGGAGCCCAGGAGACGGGGGCCGGGATGAGGAAGGAGCTGAGCAGGAGGCCAGGAGACGGGGGCCGGGATGAGGAAGGAGCTGAGCAGGAGCCCAGGAGACGGGGGCCGGGATGAGGAAGGAGCTGAGCAGGAGGCCAGGAGACGGGGGTCGGGATGAGGAAGGAGCTGAGCAGGAGCCCAGGAGACGGGGGCCGGGATGAGGAAGGAGCTGAGCAGGAGCCCAGGAGACGGGGGCCGGGATGAGGAAGGAGCTGAGCAGGAGCCCAGGAGACGGGGGCCGGGATGAGGAAGGAGCTGAGCAGGAGCCCAGGAGACGGGGGCCGGGATGAGGAAGGAGCTGAGCAGGCGCCGGGGGCCAGGAGCCACACACTGTCCTGCAGGGGCCCCTCTGCCCAGCCTGTGCCTGGCGGAGCCCCCAGGAGCGCACCTGCCTCCCTGTCACAGGCCGCACTCACCCATCAGGATCCGCATCTGCTTCTTGCCGAAGAGCCGGGAGAAGAGCGAGGAGATGGTGAGGCCCATGGTCGGTGCTCGGCGGCCGCTGTGCTGCGCTGTTACCGGCGGATACTCGTCTCTCTGCCACGTCACGCTCGGCCCCGGCAAGCGCTTCCAACGCGGTCCAAATGACGTCACGAACGCCACATCCCGAACTGCACCGAAGTGGGGGAAGGGAGTGGGCGCGGTCTTCACCACACGACGTGGGGCGTGGTTTTAGAGAGAAAGGCGCGGTTACTAGGAGATGTAGAGGCGACGCCTGCCGGAAGTGAGGGGGCGGGGTCACAGAGTTCGCCCACGAAACCTCCAACGATACAGGTTCCAGCCAGGCAGATCCACGGTGGCTGCTGCGCATGCGTCATTAGGCACCTGCAATGATTTGGCTGAACTGAGCATGCGCAAGGGGACCAGTGGGAAAGTACGTGAAAAATGTTTGGGACCGTGGTAAAAGATGGAGAAACGCAATGATAGCGATATCCCTGCTAATGACGGCGAAAATAAAATACATGATGTTACAAAGCAGCGTCCGGACTCCTCAGGTCTCTTCAGCAGGCAGAATGGAGAAAACTATTGAGAACCTCTAACCATTGACTGTATGTTCTCTCATCCGGCCCCTCACCCCCCCCCTGTATAACATCCGGCCCCTCACCCCCCCCCCTGTATAACATCCGGCCCCTCATCCCCCCCCCTGTATAACATCCGGCCCCTCATCCCCCGTGTATAAAGTTCAGCCCCAATACCCCCCATGTGTAACATCTGTAACATCTGGTCCCTTAACCCCTCCCCCCCACCTCCGTGTATAACATCCGGCCCCTCATTCCCCCCCCCATGTATAACATCCGGCCCCTCATCCCCCCCCCCATGTATAACATCCGGCCCCTCATCCCCCCCCCCATGTATAACATTCGGCCCCTCATCCCCCCCCTGTATAACATCCGGCCCCTCATCCCCCCCCTGTATAACATCCGGCCCCTCATCCCCCCCCCTGTATAACATCCGGCCCCTCATTCCCCCCCCCCATGTATAACATCCGGCCCCTCATCCCCCCCCCCATGTATAACATCCGGCCCCTCATCCCCCCCCCATGTATAACATTCGGCCCCTCATCCCCCCCCTGTATAACATCCGGCCCCTCATCCCCCCCTGTATAACATCCGGCCTCTCATTCCCCCCCGTGTATAACATCCGACCCCTCATCCCCCCCCCCTGTATAACATCCGGCCTCTCATTCCCCCCCGTGTATAACATTCGGCCCCTCATCCCCCCCCTGTATAACATCCGGCCCCTCATCCCCCCCCTGTATAACATTCGGCCCCTCATCCCCCCCCCTGTATAACATCCGGCCTCTCATTCCCCCCCGTGTATAACATCCGACCCCTCATCCCCCCCCCCCTGTATAACATCCGGCCTCTCATTCCCCCCCGTGTATAACATCCGGCCCCTCATCCCCCCCCCCCTGTATAACATCCGGCCCCTCACCCCCCCCCCTGTATAACATCCGGCCCCTCATCCCCCCCGTGTATAAAGTTCAGCTCCATTACCCCCCATGTATAACATCTGTACCATCTGGCCCCTTAACCCCCCCCCCCCACCTCCGTGTATAACATCCGGCCCCTCATCCCCCCCCCATGTATAACATCCGGCCCCTCATCCCCCCCCCCCACCTCCGTGTATAACATCCGGCCCCTCATCCCCCCCCCCATGTATAACATTCGGCCCCTCATCCCCCCCCCTGTATAACATCCGGCCCCTCATCCCCCCCCTGTATAACATCCGGCCCCTCATCCCCCCCCTGTATAACATCCGGCCTCTCATTCCCCCCCGTGTATAACATCCGACCCCTCATCCCCCCCCCCCTGTATAACATCCGGCCCCATCACCCCCTGTATAACCTCCATCCCTTTGCCCCCTGGTGTATAAAATTCTGTCCCACCCCAACCCCCTGGTTTATAACTTCTGACCCCATCACACCCCCCCCCCCCACTACCCCCCCCCCCCCCCCCCCCGATGTATAACATCCGGCCCCATCACCCCCCCCGCAATGTATAACATCGAGCTCCTACCCTCTGGTGTATAACCTAAAAATCCCTCGGTTTATAACATTTGTCCCCATCACCCCTCCCCCCCGATTTACAACATTCGTCCCCCCGCCATATTCTCTACCTTTAATAACATGTAACAGAGCGGCCGGTGCTGCGGAGCTCACTGATACTCGTCCTGCAATAGGAGCCACCACTTCCTGACGTTTCATCCTCCTGAATTGTCCCCATCACCTGTGACTGATATTACTGAGAAGTGGAAGGAATCGCAGCAACTCAGCTAGTAGAGACCCCATAATGTTACAGAGCGGGGGGCCGAGTGCTGAGGAGCAGAGGGCAGAAAAGTCCCCACCGCTCTGCTGACCCCATAACTGCAGAGTCCAGACCTCCTCTAGTAACATCAACACAAACACTGCGACTGCCGGGAGCTTCATGGCCAAGCATCTGCATCCGCACGTCACCAAGCACAACGCCGAGCCGCACGTCACCAAGCACAACGCCGAGCCGCACGTCACCAAGCACAACGCCGAGCCGCACATCACCAAGCACAACGCCGAGCCGCACATCACCAAGCACAACGCCGAGCCGCACATCACCAAGCACAACGCCGAGC
Source organism: Anomaloglossus baeobatrachus (assembly GCF_048569485.1). Taxonomy (NCBI): domain Eukaryota; kingdom Metazoa; phylum Chordata; class Amphibia; order Anura; family Aromobatidae; genus Anomaloglossus; species Anomaloglossus baeobatrachus. The sequence goes on from NC_134360.1 coordinate 16,072,301, forward strand.
CGCACATCACCAAGCACAACGCCGAGCCGCACATCACCAAGCACAACGCCGAGCCGCACATCACCAAGCACAATGCCGAGCTTTAAATCACCAATCACAATGCTGAGCCGTACATCACCAAGCACAATGCTGAGCCGTACATCACCAAGCACAATGCCGAGCCATACATCACCAAGCACAATGCCGAGCTTTAAATCACCAATCACAATGCTGAGCCGTACATCACCAAGCACAATGCTGAGCCGTACGTCACCAAGCACAATGCCGAGCTTTAAATCACCAATCACAATGCTGAGCCGTACGTCACCAAGCACAATGCCGAGCTTTAAATCACCAATCACAATGCTGAGCCGTACGTCACCAAGCACAATGCCGAGCCGTACGTCACCAAGCACAATGCCGAGCCGTACATCACCAAGCACAATGCCGAGCCGCACATCACCAAGCACAACGCCGAGCCGTACATCACCAAGCACAACGCCGAGCCGTACATCACCAAGCACAACGCCGAGCCGTACATCACCAAGCACAACGCCGAGCCATACATCACCAAGCACAATGCCGAGCCATACATCACCAAGCACAATGCCGAGCGTCGGATGGAGCGGTGTAAAGCCACCACCACTGGACTCTGGAGGAGACGCGTTCTGTGCAGGGATGGATCGCACTTCTCTATCTGCATCTTCTACAGGCGTCTGGTTTTGGTGAGCGGACAATGTTAGCCCCTGACTGCACTGTGCCTCCCTCAATATCAGTGTCACCTCACAAATGCTCTTCTGGATGCAGGAGCAAAAATTCCCACAACCGTCTCCAAAATCTCATTTACAAAAAAACCCTTCCCAGAAGCGCAGGAGTCGGTGGAGCCGCTAAGTGGCCAACTCCATTTTAATGTCCAATAATTTGTAAGGGGGGTCAGCACCGCTCCTGTAGGTGTAGTGTGGAGGGGGCACTGAATTCTTTTTGTTAGATGCGTGGGATGTTTCCCATTCCTGATACCATCTGTTCTATGCCCGTGTGCTGTGCCTTCAGATGTAGCAGAGCTGGAATCGTTGTGGGACCTGTGTGGATTACATCACACCTGGGTGTTTTTGAGGTTAATAAACTGGTGAAAGGGTGTTTTTTGTATTTTATATCAAATAAAAGGATTTTTTTGATGTTTGTGTTTATTTCTTTTCACTTACAGATTAGTAATGGGGGCATTACTAATCTAGGGCTTAGTGGCAGTAGTGAGCTGGTATTAACCCCTGATTACCCTGAATGTCACCGCACCAGGACAGCCGGGAATGTCATTTAATGGATGTGGCAATCCTGGGCAGCTGCTGGCTGCTATTTTTAGGCAGGGGGGGCCAATAATAATGTGTCTCACCAGCCAAAGAATGCCAGCCGCTAGCTGTTGAGAATCAAAATTGGGGGGGGGGGGGGTGTGCAGTTTTCTAACATATAAATAGTGAGAAGAGAAAAAAACATGGTTCCTCTTATTTTGATAGACAAGATAAGCGTATGGCTGAGGGCTGCAGCCTTTAGCCATATGCTTTATCTGTGCTGGGTATCATAATATGGGGGGACCCTACGACAATTTATTTTTATACCATTACAGTAACTGGTAGAAAGGATCTGTGATTTGTTGCAGTCAGACGCTGTCACACAGGATGGGGATGCGTCTGACTGCAACCAATCACAGATGCAAAGACTGCTGGTGGGCGGAGGATGCAGCGAATATGCATGAAGGTAAATGAACGGCCCTAGAAGAAGAGTGAGCGGCCTGGAAGCACTTACTGAGTCTCCGGCGCGGCTGTAGGTATGAAGCACTTACTTTATTTTTTATTTCCTTGAGTTACCGGACCCCGATCATTAGCCGGAGGTCCCTGAGAACCGGAACCCGGATACTTTTGAAGCCACGCGAATCTAGACTTTTACAGTTCAGGTCCACCCATCACTAATTACAAAGTCTCTGCCCCCCATCTTTATTACCTGCACTGGAAAGCCAGTAACAATGGCACTGCTATAACGTGGACAGACTGTAGGGGGCGACACACAGCTCAAGGATATATCATATACACTCACCGACTAGTAGGGCCACATAGACAGGTTCCTGAACGGAGGATAATTTTGTAATTGTCACAATCACTTCCTCTACCGAGACAGATAATTATTGCCAAATCAAAGGGGAAATGCCAGCGGAAGCGTGAGGAAACGCTCGCCCTCGTATAATAGGAGGGGGTGGTGCGCTGCGTTATTGCAGATACGGTATATTGCTTTCCCCCTCAACCACACACTGAAAAAAAACACGTGACAATATTACACATTCTTAAGAAAGAAAAGAGTCTGGTGTATAAATCCAACTTTATATACTCAATTAGCAAATTCTGATTTATACTGGACAAAAATATTAACACTTGGTTTTCCTCCATTTCTCAGGAGCTGAACTCAAAGATCTAAGGCTTTTTCTATGTGCACAAAATGTTTTTTGCTTTCTAATGTTGTTGTGTAAATCCTTGTTAGTGCACGCTTCTTCTTTGCGGAAATAATCCATCCACCTCACAGGTGCGACATAGATAGATGCTGATTAGACTGCATGATTATTGCACAGGTGCGCCTTAGGCTGGCCACAATAAAAGGCCACTGTAAAATGTGCAGGGTTATCACACAGCGCAATGCCACAGATGTTGCAGGTTTAGGAATGGTCACCAGAGCGGTTGCCCGTGAATTGAATGTTCATTTCTCTACTGTAAGCCGTCTCTCCAACGACGTTTCAGAGAATCTGGCAGAACATCTTCTCGCCCTCACAACCGCAGACCACAAGTAACCACCACAGCCCAGGACCGCCACATCCAGAATCTTCACCTCCAAGATCGTCTGAGACCGACTCCAATCGGTGCATAACCGAAACATTTCTGCACAAACTGTCAGAAATCATATCAGATAACAGAGAGTGATAGAAGAAGGGTCTTAATTCCGCGCCAAGGACTTAATGGATCCAGGAAGAGATTAATGCTTCTTTAATAACATGCACAAGTCTACGCGTTTCTGGAGACACAGCTCCCTTCATCAGGACATTGGCAAGAGAATGCCAATGTCCTGATGAAGGGAGCTGTGTCTCCAGAAACGCGTAGACTTGTGCATGTTATTAAAGAAGCATTAATCTCTTCCTGGATCCATTAAGTCCTTGACGCGGAATTAAGACCCTTCTTCTATCACTCTCTGTTATCAGCCAACTTTGGGACTGCTGCCTGGACCTGGATCTTATATATGCCTGTATAGTGGTTGTGACTGGCACAACCATTATAGGTGAGTGTGTTTTTATTACATATCTTCCTTTTTGGGGTAAGACCCTATTGCGCTTTTCTTTCCACAGTTTCTCATCTAGAAATCATCTCAGGAAAGCTCCTCTGCTGCTCATCATTCTCATCGGGGTCTCCACCTGCCTGCAGAGCGTCCTCATCATGGGTCTCCACCTGACTGCAGAGCATTGTCTTCATCGTGGTCTCCACCTGACTGCAGAGCATTGTCCTCATTGGGGTCTCCACCTGACTGCAGAGCATTGTCCTCATGAGGAGTCTCCACCTAACTGCAGAGCGTTATCCTCATCGGGGTCTCCACCTGACTGCAGAGCGTCATCCTCATCGGGGTCTCCACCTGACTGCAGGTCGTCATCCTCATCGGGGTCTCCACCTGACTGCAGAGCGTCCTCCTCATCATGGGTCTGCACCTGACTGCAGAGCGTCCTCCTCATCATGGGTCTGCACCTGACTGCAGAGCGTCCTCCTCATCATGGGTCTCCACCTGACTGCACAGCGTTATCCTCATCGGGGTCTCCACCTGACTGCAGAGCGTCCTCCTCATCATGGGTCTCCACCTGACTGCAGAGCGTTATCCTCATCGGGGTCTCCACCTGACTGCAGAGCGTCCTCCTCATCATGGGTCTCCACCTGACTGCAGAGCGTCATCCTCATCGGGGTCTCCACCTGACTGCAGGTCGTCATCCTCATCGGGGTCTCCACCTGACTGCAGAGCGTCATCCTCATCGAGGACTCCACCTGACTGCAGAGCGTCATCCTCATTGGGGTCTCCACCTGACTGCAGAGCATTGTCTTCATCGGGGTCTCCACCTGACTGCAGGTCGTCATCCTCATCGAGGACTCCACCTGACTGCAGAGCGTCATCCTCATCGGGGTCTCCACCTGACTGCAGAGCATTGTCCTCATTGGGGTCTCCACCTGACTGCAGAGCATTGTCCTCATGAGGAGTCTCCACCTAACTGCAGAGCGTTATCCTCATCGGGGTCTCCACCTGACTGCAGAGCGTCATCCTCATCGAGGACTCCACCTGACTGCAGAGCGTCATCCTCATCGGGGTCTCCACCTGACTGCAGAGCATTGTCTTCATCGGGGTCTCCACCTGACTGCAGGTCGTCATCCTCATCGGGGTCTCCACTTGACTGCAGAGCCTCATCCTCATTGAGGACTCCACCTGACTGTAGAGCGTCATCCTCATCGGGGTCTCCACCTGACTGCAGAGCATGGTCTTCATCGGGGTCTCCACCTGACTGCAGAGCATTGTCCTCATCGGGGTCTCCACCTGACTGCAGAGCATTGTCCTCATGAGGAGTCTCCATCTAACTGCAGAGCATTGTCTTCATCGGGGTCTCCACCTAACTGCAGAGCGTTATCCTCATCGGGGTCTCCACCTGACTGCAGAGCGTCATCCTCATCGGGGTCTCCACCTGACTGCAGAGCATTGTCTTCATCGGGGTCTCCACCTGACTGCAGGTCGTCATCCTCATCGGGGTCTCCACTTGACTGCAGAGCCTCATCCTCATTGAGGACTCCACCTGACTGTAGAGCGTCATCCTCATCGGGGTCTCCACCTGACTGCAGAGCATGGTCTTCATCGGGGTCTCCACCTGACTGCAGAGCATTGTCCTCATCGGGGTCTCCACCTGACTGCAGAGCATTGTCCTCATCGGGGTCTCCACTTGACTGCAGAGCCTCATCCTCATTGAGGACTCCACCTGACTGTAGAGCGTCATCCTCATCGGGGTCTCCACCTGACTGCAGAGCATGGTCTTCATCGGGGTCTCCACCTGACTGCAGAGCATTGTCCTCATCGGGGTCTCCACCTGACTGCAGAGCATTGTCCTCATCGGCGGTTTCCACCTGACTGCAGAGCATTGTCCTCATGAGGGGTCTCCACCAGACTGCAGCTCATTGTCGTAATCAAATTAAGTGGGCAGATGCTCACATTCGATGGCTTCTGACACATTGGAGAGGTTTCTCTTCATGGATTAATCTTGGTTTTCACTGTACAGAGCAGACAGCAGCTAATAAATCACACCAGATATTGACTGGCTTTTTGCCCCCCCCCCCAAGCTCCCCCCCTAAGCCGCCCCCCCCTCCCTAAGGCCCCCCCCACTAAGCCCAGCCAAGCCCCCCCCCGCAACAACGCATCTTCTTCACTGGGGGCCGGAAGCAGCGTCAGCGGGGCGGGGCCTGTGCCGGACACTGTCATTCAGCACCACAGACAGCTCCGGAAGAATCAGGTAAGGCGGGACTTTCCGTTCTCCGTGTGTTATTACGGAGTACACGCATGTGCCACAAACACGGCACACGGGGAGCAAACCACCCCTTTAATACGTCCGTGAACAAACGGTTCGTTTTTTTCACGGACGTGTGAAGGGGGCCTAAGGCACACCTGTGCCATAATCATGCTGTCTAATCAGCTTCTTGATATCTCCGCAGAGGTGAATTGCTCACCAACACTGATTCAGACAAATTTGCGAACAATATTTGAGAGAAAAAAACCTTTTTTGTGCATAGAAAAAGTGTTAGATCCTAAAAAATGGAGCAAAAACCCAAAGTGTTGTGTTTATATTTTTGCTCAGTATAATAAGAGGGGATGCGAATCCTCCGTCCTGAATTCTCAGGGCTGCAAGAAGCGTCTCTCGCTCTGGAAGAATCTGTCCCGCCGCACACAAACAATCCAGTAAATTGAATGGCCACGCTGTAATGCTGCCTTTTTTCCTTTGGTGGCGCTGCAGAAAAACTGACTATTGATAGACCGTGGTAAACTCTTGAGAGTGAGGTCACTCAGAGGCTGATTGCATGTGGCTGATACACCACAAGTTGCGGCACGATTTGGTTTCACGGCCATCGCTCCATCAGGGGTGCACAAAGATTTTGGCGCACTCAAAACCCCTTTAAACTGTAGAATGAATGATTGACAGTGGAAAACAGAGCAAGATCACTAAGAGGCCGATTTCACATAGCTAATACATCAGAAGTTGCTGCACGATTATGTTTCACGGCCATTGCTCCATCAGGGGTGCACAAAGATTTTGGCGCACTAATAAACCCCTTTAAAATGGTAGACTATACTAATGTAAACATTTTTTGTATTGTACTGCACAAAAGCTCTTTGCATGGTGGTCCGAGGCACTGATGTGGAGGAAAGAAGCCAAAAGGGACCCTATAAACAACGTTAGAGGAGTCAAGAGGGTCGGACCAAGGTTTAAGGGCACTCGCGAGTCGGACCCAGGTTTAAGGGCACTCGCGAGTCGGACCCAGGTTTAAGGGCACTTGCGAGTCGGACCCAGGTTTAAAGGGCACTCGCGAGTCGGACCCAGGTTTAAAGGGCACTCGCGAGTCGGACCCAGGTTTAAAAGGCACTCGCGAGTCGGACCCAGGTTTTAAAGGGCACTCGCGAATCGGACCCAGGTTTTAAAGGGCACTCGCGAATCGGACCCAGGTTTTAAAGGGCACTCGCGAATCGGACCCAGGTTTAAAGGGCACTCGCGAGTCGGACCCAGGTTTAAGAGCACTTGCGAGTCGGACCCAGGTTACGACCCTTTGGGTTGGACCTAGCTAGTGGCATTTCTGCACAATTCCACTGATAAAGCACAATAAATACAACTTGTAATAAAGTCACCTCAACACATCAATAAATATAAAGAGACGTCTTTATTTAGTTTTAGAAAAATACACCTTTAATGCAGCGGCCGGGTTAGCGTCAGTGCACGAAACATGCGCCTCGGTTACTATACAGTGTTCAGCGGACAGACAACCTCCTCCTTAAATATAAAGTAGTTCTGCAACAAACTATTTATACCCACTCAGTCAACACAGCCCCCTCCCCCCTAATGTTATACACATCCTTATAATGCACCAGGAAGGAGGACATTCAGGTTTAGTGATAACATTCAATAAAATAGACCCTTTGTTAGGAAAGATCGCATACAAATCATCAGAATAGAAAATACAAAAAGTCTCCTGAAAACTTAACTTCTAACTGTGCTAAGGCATCACTGAGCGCCACGAGAACCGGGCACAAGAAGGAACTGGAAAGAACTCAAGGGGAAACGTTTACCAGCAACTTTAAAGGAGTTACTGTCACTTTAAAAATAAAAACTTTTAATGCAACATTGTATCACATCAGAAGTTTTTAGTGGTGGGATCCTGAGATGTAGTCAGTTGAGCGCTGCTCTCCTCCAAGACTTAAGACGTCACGACTCACAGACCTTCTACTGGGTCAGTCTTCAAGGCGTTCACCACTTCTGCCCCTTTGTGTTAGCGATCGGGGGAGATCGAAGCACCCAGAAATCCACCAATCAAAACAGAGATAAATATGTCATTTAAAATAAAAATCTTTAAAAGAGAATCCGTCAGCAGGTTTTTGCTATGTAATCTGAGAGCAGCATGATGTAGGGGCTGAGACCCTGATTCCAGTGATGTGTCACTTCATCATTTTGCTACAGTACAGTCAGTTTTCTCTGCTGCAGATCTCGTAATGCTGAGCTGTGTAGAACCCCATTCACACCACTATTAGGAAATTTCTCTGCACACTTTATATTTAGAGAACGCTGGTAATCAGGGGTAAGGGGTGCAGGGGTTGGACTAGGAGGCACGAGACATCTAGTCCTGAAGTGATAATCTCCTTCTCATAAAATACTCATTTTATTGAAAAAGCAACACATCCTAGTAAGTGGAATCAGGGTCATTATGCTGCTCTCAGATTACATAGCAAAAACCTGCTAACAGAGTCCCTTTAAGGCAGGGAAGTAAAACCAAGCATGAGGGATCGCCCTACTTATTGCAGGCTGACTCGGCACAGAAAAGTCAGGGATTAGCCCCAATGATTGACAATTGGGCTAATAATCCGCTGTCATGTGAACTGCCAATCTGGGGGTGAATGATGAGACGGCGACAGTATATAGGGAAAGAGGACACAGTGACACCTACAGGTTACGAGGCGGTACTACAAGTAAGCTGGCAGAACGGATCCAGATTTGTTCGTGTTCTATTGTTCTGTCCCTTTAGTTTATTTATTTGCAGAAATTATATACAAAAATGCAATAAAAATATGTTTTATTAGTAACTTTGATAGAAATAATCTGTTTGTGAAAAGAATTTCAGAATAAAAAGACCCTGGGTGCAAAGGAAATTTGGGATAAAACTTTGATCTGCGCATAATCTGGGTTAATACGGATTATCAGGGGTATTTCCAGCTGATTATTATCACCGTCGGATCGCGGTACTGCAACGTCCGGAGCGACCCATCGTTTCCTGACCCGAATTTCCAGCCTCATAAGCAAATATAGATTGTAAATCCGGGTCGGGTCAGTCCGGACGACACAGTCCATACATTCGATGGGGGAGCGGGGGTTAAAATAAAGGATCCACATTGGTCTCTGATAGCCTTTTCCTGACCCCCCCTGCAGACTGGCCCCCATTGGATGAAGGCTGCAGGTTATCCGGAGTACCCCTTTAAATTTGGATATTTGGTTGAGTTGTCAAGAACTGCGGCCGCCTTCACTATTGAGACATGGACTACCACCATCTCCTGACAAGCAGCTGGGAGTTGTAGTTCCCTAACAGCTGTAATGCTGACCCCCTGCGCTACACAGCTCCCTTTATTAGGCTGATAAAGCAGCGCCATAGTAGTCAGTCGCCAAGATGGAAACAATGAAATTGGGCAACGCTCCCAGATATGGTGTATGGATGCTGAGGATATCTGGCCGAATCATCAGTGTGAAATCCTGCGGGGTGCAGCAGACACGTCCTCGGCCATTACTGCATATACTGTCCATATGTATGGCATACGGTATTATACGGGCACATTTGCTATAATGTGCTATGGAGAGATTTAATCCATTACTGCTGCACCGTACAGATGTAGCAGAGCTCAGATTTCTGCGCTGTGTATAACCCCGCCCACACCACTGATTGACAGCTGTGTATAACCCCGCCCACACCACTGTGACAGCTGAGTATAACTCCGCCCACACCACTGTGACAGCTGAGTATAACCCCGCCCACACCACTGTGACAGCTGATTATAACTCCGCCCACACCACTGATTGACCGCTGAGTATAACCCCGCCCACACCACTGATTGACAGCTTCCTCTCAATATAGTGTATACTGGAAGCTGCCAATCAGTGGTTGGACTATATTCACTATTGATCAGGGCTGACATTAAGTATTTCCGGTTGACTCGCGTCTTACAGATATGATTTGTAGAGCTGGTTGGACAAAAGTTAAAAATCATTTATTGCAGCAGACCCTCATGGGCGGTGGTCCGACTGTAGAGTAAAACGTACATATAAAAACACCATAAATGACGTCATCCGGCGACAATCCTCCGCCAAGTCCTGAGGGAGTGGGAAGATGCCTAAGACGATCGACATTAATTGGTAATTAGCATAAATTACAAAGAGAAAGGTTTCAACATGTAACAGTCCAAGTTTGTGGGGGGTGGGGGTTGGGGGGGGGGGGGGGGAGACAAAAAATAATTAAAAAAACATTTCTACATGTTGCATACTCCAATGGCATTGCTTTAAAATGTCCCTATGTATCCGTTATTATATTATGCCCCTTTTTACACATGCTAACGATCAGTGGGGGGTTCCGGTTCCTGAGACCCCCACTTATGGCTCTAACAAAAGGGTTAAACTCCTGTATACAGCAGCACAGACACAGAGGGCCCCATTCAGGACTGCATTTGTGCCACTTTTTTGGAGAGTTTTTAATGTTTTGCCCCTCTTTTTAGCGAGCTTTTAATATTTTGCGCCTCTTTTCGGCGAGTTTAAGGTTTTGCGCCTCTTTCTTGGCTAGATTTTAATGCCTTGCGCCTCTTTTTGGGAAGTTTTTAATGCCTTGCTCCTCTTTTTAATGAGTTTTTAATGCCTTGCGCCTCTTCATGGCGAGTTTTTAATATTTTGCTCCTCTTTTTGGCGAGTTTTTAATATTCTGCGCTTTTTTTAGGACGTTTTTAGTGCCTTGCTCCTCTTTTTAGTGAGTTTTTAATATTCTGCACCTCTTTTTAGCGAGGTTTTTAATGTTTTGCGCCTCTTTATTGGCGAGTTAATATTCTGCGCCTCTTTTTGGAGAGTTTTTAATGTTTTGAGCCTATTTTTTGGCGAGGTTTTAATGCCTTGTGTCTCTTTTTGGAGAGTGTTTAATAATCTGCGCCTCTTTTTAGCGAGTTTTTGATATCTTGAGCCTCTTTGACGAGTTTTTGTTTTGCGCCTCTTAGCTAGATTTTAATGCCTTGCGCCTCTTTTTGGCACTTTTTTAATGTTTTGCGCCACTTTTTAATTTTTTCAATTTTTATTTTTTGTCTATTTTCTGTGTTCATCTGTTTTTTTTCTTTAAATTACCCCCCATGGTCGTACTTTAGTGTTTCTAAATGTTTTCACCCCGGCTTTCCGAAGTCACAAAATTGGCCTCAAACATACTTTATTTCCCCTTAGAGGGATTTTAATTTTCCTAAGTCCTAAATTTTAGTGCAAGGTTTGCACCATTATATTTTTTTGAACCGTGCAACTTTTTGGGGGCTTACAAGTTGCAACAAATACTTAAAGACGAGAATAAAAACACAGCTTTTACTTTGGGCAAAATTTCCGAAACGCACGTGCTGTACTTGTTGCAAAATTTCCTGTAAAAAAAAAAAATGTGGAAAACGAAGAAGCGACTTAAGAAAAACAATGGAAATGATTAATCAGGACCATAATCTTTTTGCTGGTGGAGCGCCTCAGCCTCCAGAGCAGCGCTCTTTAGAGTTGCAATCAGTGAGGGTCTTATTACCTGGACCCCAACAAATCGCCAGCACGTGTTAGAGGGGATAATATTAACAAAAAATCCCAGCGATGGGGACACTTCAAGGAGGATGTTTCCGCCATCCTGTCTGCTCCGTTTTAGTATATACTTGTAAAAACATGGACCTATATTTTTTTTTCTTTTAGTATTGTGCTGTTCCTCTGTTATTCCTCCTGGAGATGTCTGAATAAACTGACACTAGTGATGTCTCTGTCCACACCTGAATCCATCAGGAACATTGACATCAATAGTAGACGCGGTTTTACCATCAATTTGCAGAAGTAAAAGTATTACGCTAAATTGATAGGATGGTGAATGTTGGGCATGATGATGGGTCGTCTAAGAGTCCAGGATACCTTTTTGGAGTCCGGGTATTCCGCGGACTAAAGGCACTACCTATGGAGTATCATGATCAGATTTTAGCTTAAAAAGGGGTTCTTCCCTCTAATTACATATATCGACCCCCAGGATAGTGGCTAAATGTACGATGTCTGGGGGTCTGTGATCACCAAAGTGAATGTAGCAATGACCAAATACATCTATAGGACAGAGATCAGTCACTTCTATGGGACAGATGCAATGGCAAAGTGGGCTCCACTCACACACAGGGGCTCAGGCACAGTGGTGTTCCCATTGGTCCGACCCTCAGTGATAATGTATATAACCTGTGGATAGCTGATTATGGGATTTAGAGGGAAAATTATATTCCAAAAGTTAAAAAACCTACAGACGCAGATCTGGCTTTTTTTCGCAGACGCAGATCTGGCTTTTTTTCGCAGACGCAGATCCGGCTTTTTTTCGCAGACGCAGATCCGGGTTCTTTTCCGCAGACGCAGATCCGGCTTTTTCTGCAGACGCAGATCCGGCTTTTGCCGCAGACGCAGATCCGGCTTTTTCTGCAGACGCAGATCCGGCTTTTTCGCAGACGCATCCACTCTGTGTTCATGATGATTAAGTGCATAAAACCGGTGACAGATCACAATATATCGCCATGATCCAGATATTGTCACCGTTCCAATGTCCATCATGGTTCTGCTTTCCTCCGTGTCCGTATGTGACAATATTATAAAAAAATAGACCAGATGTGGATTTTCAGTACA
>NC_134360.1:16089493-16106993 GCF_048569485.1 Anomaloglossus baeobatrachus
CACGATTTCTAGACCGGCACAGGGGCAGCGTACAGACCACGATTTCTAGACCGGCACAGGGGCCGCGTACAGACCACGATTTCTAGACCGGCACAGGGGCCGCGTACAGACCACGATTTCTAGACCAGCACAGGGGCAGTGTACAGACCACGATTTCTAGACCAGCACAGGGGCCGCGTACAGACCACGATTTCTAGACCTGCACAGGGACCGCGTACAGACCACGATTTCTAGACCGGCACAGGGGCAGTGTATAGGCCACGGGTCTCCTCAACAGCCTCATATATTAAGATAACAGTGTTGAGTTTGGGTCAGGAGACCCGTGCAAGGTCTTGAGTTAATGGTCCGTACATGGAGCGTGAAACTCGGCCCTGTTAACACAGCGTGCACGCTCCTCCATGCAGGTCACACACTGAACATCAAAGCCTTTATTAATTTTGTACACACGTCGTACAGAAACAGCGCCACTCTATAGGTTATGTCCATAATTGCAGTAAAATACAATAAAAAAAAAAAAAAAAACTTTTTGCAAAGGATTTACGCGTCTGGTGGTGGTGCGCTATGGCTATATGGAGCGGCTGAGCTCGCTGTGCCCGGCGCCGGATGCTGTAAAGTATCTGTGGCAATCAATGGGTCCCTCCATCTCAGGACGCTCACTGCACACCGGCTGAATGTGTCCTTGATACTTCACATATGTCACCGATTCCGGATCAGATTCCTGACGCCAAACCGGGCACTTTCTGACAGACGGCGCCATGAGCAGGTCAGTGCCCGCTGCTCCCACGGGGTCATAGACCTATAAAGCATCTGCTGCCTTCGGATCACAAAGACTCGCCGAGAAGACGAGCGATTCACCGTCTCCTTATCTAATAAGAGGGCGCAGATGGCCGCAGGGCTTCATCACTGTGCGCTCAGCGCCCGAGGTTATAGGGGCTTGTATTTAAGATGAAGATTTCCATTTATTTTGGGCAGCATTGCTGACACTACAGACTACGTGACACTGACGTGAAGGCTCCAGGGGTGCAGTACCACACACGACCTGTTAGACAGGGGTGGCAGTGTTCGAAAAAGAAGAATATTTTGTAAAAGTGGACAATTGTCGACCTGGCAGAAAAATACGTAATTACTTACCGGTAATGTGTTTTTTCCGAACCCATGACGGCACCCTTATTTCGTGGTGCCGTCATAGGGTGAGGGAAAAGTACGTAATTACTTACTGGTAATGTGTTTTTTTCCGAACCCATGACGGCACCACGAAATAAGGGTGCCGTCATAGGGTGAGGGAAAAAACCGGACAGCACTGTGCCTAGCAGAGACCCAAAACTGCACAACAAACAGTGCTCCAGGATATGAGTTTCCCCAAAAATCGCATGTTATCCCCTCTTTGTAGGATGTGGGGGTGCGAATATTTGTCCTCCGCTTCATTCATTGTCTATAGGACTGTCAGACATAGCAGATTGCTGTACTTGCCCTTCTCCAGCAATGATGAGCACCTGTTCTGTTCTCAGACCCCGTACTTGGCATCACTGGGGGGTACCTGAGGTCAGACCCCCATAGATCAGCAGGTGCTCCCCAATCCTACAGATAGTGGACAGATTTCAACCCCTTTAACTACAACGCATCACCTCACTGACTATTCATATAGTAACGTTTGTGCCACTTTCTCTGCCCCCCTAACCCCCCAAAAAAAAAAAAAAAAAATCCAAAACAAAGTCCAAACCAGTTCCCCTGGTGCGTTTTCTTTTAGGATTTTAAAAATGTCTAAAAAAGAAAAGCTGTGAATTAAAGATGCCATTATAAAGCCCAAGATCCATATTAACCTGTACAGGCCGATCCAGTCTCCTTTTAACCGAGAGGTGAGCTGAGGTCCCGTCTTCTCCAACGTCTTCATGAACTCCTCCTGACTGAAGGCTTTAAGCTGCGGAGGACTCTGCCAGGAGAATATATGGCGCTGATATAAAGAACCAACCCCCCCACCCCAAAAAAAGTCCACACATTACAAGAGTCCACGTGTACCGACCTTCCAAGGAGAGATGCTCTTCAGCAGAGGCATCAGGCTGGCCACGTACCGCTCCTATAGGCAGATAAGGGGGGTTAAAGGGGTGCTCCCGGTGGAAATAGGTATTGATCTAAAAGGGTCCGACTGCTGGGGCCTGCACTGATCGAGACGGCGGGGAACGTCAGATGCAGGACTGACACCATTCATTCTCTACGGGACTGCTGGAAAACGCGTCAGCAGCCCCAAAAAGAAAGGATGGAGCAGAGGTCGAGCATTGTCCATCCATTCTAATGGGGTGAAAAGTTTCCTGTTCCGCTGATGGGTGTTGGCCCCAGCGGTCGGACCCCCTGGAGAGGTGATAAGGACTTTTAAAGGGAACCGGTCACCAGATTTTGGTCTTCCAAACTAAAACTAGCACCTTAAGCAACGCCTGTGCTGCATTCTGTAAAAGGTGCATGTTACCCCCGACCCTCATAGACCCTCCCCAAATAACTTTATGAAATCTCCCGCCATGTATGTAAATTGTCCGGTCCGGTCTGATGGGCCTTCTAATCTGCACCTCCTGTTCCTCCTTTCGCCGTCCTCCTGTGCTGATTGACGTGGATGATGCCTCGGACGATATCCACGTAAACAGGCAAAATCTCGTGTCTGCACAGACATATTGACAGGCGCACTACACACTGCCTTGTTGCGGGCAGAGCCGAAAACATAAGTGAGCTTGCGCAAACCGCCAAGTTCTCTGCGCAGGCTCAAGATTTTGCCTGGTGAGGTGGATGAAGCGGGTGAAGTCATCCACATCTTTGGGCAAAGTCTCGTGGCTGCCCCAGAACTCAATGCTTTGTGCAGGCGCACCTGTGTTTTGGGCTCTGCCCGCAATAGGGTAAAGTGAAGTGTGCCTGCACGAGCCGGCGAGTTCTGTGCGCAGGCGCAAGATTTTGCCTGACTACATGGATGGTGCCCGTGGCGTCATCCATGTCAATCAGCAGAGGAGGGTAGCAAAGGAGGGACAGGAGGCGCAGATTAGCACACCCATTGGACCGGAAAACTTACGGTACATACCTGGTGGGAGATTTTACAGAAGGTACTTGTGAGGTCAAAGGGGGTGGGGGGGCTGATCAGGGGGTAACGTGCACCTTTATAGAATGCAGCACAGGCGCTGCTTAAAGCGCTGGTTTTAGTTTAGAAGGCCAAAATCTGGTGACCGGTTCCCTTTAATTTACAAGCATGGAGTACTATGGACTCGCCCTAAGAGGAGCGGACCGGGACGTCCGGAATTACAGACACTTACCAGAGGAATGATGAAGCTCTGGGTCAGTTCTAAGAAATGACGTCGGAGGATGGCGTTCTGCGCTTCTGATGGGCGCTTCTGCTGAATTCCCTAAAAACACACAAAAAAAAAAAAACAAAAACCAAGAAGATGAAAAAGCATAAAAAGGAGTTCAGAATCCGCGTGATACAGTTTATATAATGTGATATAGAGCAATAATAGAATCAACTCGTTAGCCACGGCTAAAAACAATCCTGTGATCTGATCCGCTAACTGGAGACGTATGACCACAGAAGACCAAATACAATTAGATACGGAGATTTCTCTACAGACGATAAGAAGTAGAGGCCATCCTCGGACTCTGCGGGGGACGCTCGGCGGGCACGCTCTGCGGGGCTCGGCGGGCACGCTCTGCGGGGCTCGGCGGGCACGCTCTGCGATGGGGACGCAACTAAAACTGCGGCCAGTCCGTTTTTTGCCGCTTGCAGCATGCTACTGAGCATGCGCAGTGGCAAAAACCGCATGCGGCATCCGGATGCGGTTATTGCCGCATCCGGCCGCCATAGGCATGCATTGAAAAATGCGCATCGGCTGAATGCGGCACGATGCGGGTTTTTTTGCCGCACGAAAAAACGTGCCAGGCAACGTTCCATCCGGCCGCCGCATCGGCTAAATCTGCCGCATGCGGCAAAAACCGGATGGAACGCAAGGCCTTGCGGCACAATGCAGCACTAATTAAAGTCTATGCAGAAAAAAAGAGAATTTTGTTTACTTACCGTAAATTCTTTTTCTTGTAGTTCCGACATGGGAGACCCAAACCATGGGGTGTATAGCTACTGCCCCCGGAGGACACACAAAGTTACTACACTCAAAAACATGTAGCTCCTCCCTCCTAGCATATACACCCCCTGCTAGCCAGATCTAGCCAGTTTAGTGCAAAAGCTGAAGGAGGACATCCACCCACAAGAAGAGACAGAGTAAAATCCGGAAGAACCGGAACCTCTGTCTACAACAACAACAGCCGGTGATAACACACGGAACAAGAAACCTGCCAACAGGCAATAGGGAGGGTGCTGGGTCTCCCATGTCGGAACTACAAGAAAAAGAATTTACGGTAAGTAAACAAAATTCTCTTTTTCTTTATCGTTCCTTCCATGGGAGACCCAAACCATGGGACGTTCCAAAGCAGTCCATGGGTGGGAATAAACAGACAACTGAGAAGCAGGCAAACCTAACTTCACAAATGGGCGACAGACGCCGGAAAAATGCGTCTGCCCAAGCCCACGTCTGACAAAGCATGAGCATGCCTTGGGAAGTGCTTCGAAAAAGTATGCAGACTAATTCGAGCTGCAGTCTGACAGACCTACTGAGCCGTAACCTGGTGCCTGAAAGCCCAAAAAAAAGGCGCCGACAGGACTGACCAAATGTGCTCTGATCCCCGGCGGGGAAGGCACTTGAGTACACTCGTAGGTCTCGGAAATGGCCGACCTAAGCCAACATCAGGGTCGGCTTAGATGCCGAGAGACCGTTACGCTGACGAACAGTCAGCACCCGAGAGGTGCACCGCCTAATAACGGCGGTGCGAGACACAGAGATCCGGAGCGCCCGCACCAGATCCAGGATATGCAACGCTTCTTCAAGCGATGAACAGGAGCCGGACAAAAGGAAGGCAGGAAAATTGCCCCGGATAAGGTGGAGCAGAAACCACCTTAGGGAAAAAAGGCCGGAGTCGGACGAAGACCACCTTGTCTTGATGCAAAAGACCAAAAACAAAGGGGGCGACTCCGAAAGAGTGCAGCCAGAACTCTCTGGCGGGAAATTATAGCCACTAGAAAGAGTACTTTCTGTGAAAGATGAAACAACGAAACCTCCCCAAGAGGCGCAAAGGGGGGTTTCCGGGAACCGGGAGGACCGGATCAAGGTCCCAGGTCTCCATAGGCCGCCGGAAAAGCGGAATGATGTGAGATGCGCCCTTAAAGGAGCGCACCGGAGCCAGCCGGACGATACGCCGCTGGCACATACTGACAGAGCCGAGACCTGTCCCTTAATGAGGGATAGTCCTAGCTGTAGACCGGACTGTGGAAGGGACAGGAGGGTCGGCAAGGCCAAAAAGGTCAAAGGACACTTTGGACCTCGAGTCATAGCGTAGATGACTTCAGGAAGGATATCAGAAGTCGCCAAGATCCAGGACTCAAGAGCTACGCCGTCAATCTGAGAATCCAGAATTCTGACGGGAAAAAACGGACCTCTTGAGAAAAGGTCTGAACGGTCCGGAAGATGCCATGGCAACCCAACGGACAGAAGGAGCAGGTCAGAGTACCAAGCCTGCTTGGGTCAGTCTGGAAGAATGACCCGACGGCCCCCTTTACCGATCTTGCGCAGGACTCTGGACAAGAGGTAGAGGGTGAAATTCGAAAAGAGACAAAGCTGGGATCAAACATGAACCAGTGTGTCTACCGCAAAACCTGAGGATTGTGGACCACGGTTGGACAGCTGAAATAGCCTGCCTCGTAGTTTTCACATCTAGGATGTGGACTGCGGATACGGTGGACTAGGAGTACCTTGTCCACTGAAGAATGTTGAGCCGCCAAGAATGCCAGGCGGCTGAGTGTCCCGCCCTGGAAGCTGATGTAGGAAAACGCTGTCACGTTGTCCGACTGGACTCGAATGTGCCTAGCCGCCCACAGATGAAGGCTTAGAGAGCCAGAAATACAGCTCTGATTTCCAGCACATTGATCCAGAGGGCTGATTCGGACAGAGTCCAAGCGCCCTGCGCTCCACGGTGGAGATATACTGCTCCCAAGGCGGATAGGCTAGCATCCTGGTGAAGATCACTCGGGACGGGCCAGAAAGGAGCGCCCCTGAGACAGAGTGGCCGAAGCCACCACTGAAACGAGCCCCTGGTCAGTGGCGAAGCCACCACCCCGTGGGATCCAGTCTCAGAGGACGCAGGAGAAACTGGGCGAGGAACCGCTTCCATTGACGCCCTGAGAACCTCTGGTTCGAAGTCAGAGTGGACTTGCCACCCGAATAGGTCAGAGTGGCGAGAGTGAGCGAAGCACTCTGCTAAGAGTCAGCACTGGATGAAGCCCCGACAAGAAGGCCGTCCAGGGCAAAAGATCACTGCCAAACCCTAGGGGGGCAGGACCCTAATCACAGCTGCCCCAATGAGAATACTCGAGGGGCCTTGACTAACCCCAAGGGAAGAGCCACGAATTGGACCACTCCGATTGTCAAAACGTAGTCAACGCTGGTGTGAAACTGCGATTGACTCCTGTCGATAGGCATCTCTGATGCCGATGTCTACTAGAGAATCTCCTTGGGTTCTTGATTGATCCGGTGAAAAAAACACACGGAACAAAACCGAGACTCCATGTGAAGACGCCCCACCTGGCTATGCTTGAAAGGCTAAAGATCCAGGTCGGAAGGCACCGCCCTCTTCGGGGACTAGGAATAGATTTAAGCAAAAAACTCAGAACCGTTCCCAGTCGGGAACCGGTACAATTACTCCATTGGCCAGCAAGAAATGCCACAGCCTGTGAGAAGGCGGCGGCCTTGTAGCCGGGAGGAGTTGACAGAAAAAATCTGTTTGGCGGGTGGACAGAAGTCCATCCTGTAGCCAAGGGAGATATAATCTCGCCCCCACTGAACGGAGACGTGTTAGAACCCTACGTCGCCAAGTGGAGAGAGCCTGCCACGACCAAGGAGCGTGGCTAAATAGCTCGGAGGAAGCTGAGTCAGTGACAGCATCTCCTGCGGTCTTCTGAAGACGCAGCTTCGAGCCATTTGGTTCTATGAACCTGGGCCGAGCTAGAGGACGATCAGATGGAGGAACGGAAACCACCGAAACCTCAACTGATTCCTGCCCTGGACAGGTTCCTTGGTTTAGGTTCGTGGCAAGGAAGAACACTCCCCGCCAAGAGCTTCCTGAATTTCACCCAGTTGGTTCCGGGGAACTGGTCCCACCAAGGGGGAGCCCAGCAAGGCACCTCCATAGAGGCATCTGCCTTCCAATTCCGAAGCCACAGGAGCCTGCGGATAGCGAGGAAGGTAGCCCAGACCACCGCCGTGCGGCGTCCAGCATGGCAGACCTGGCAGAGGATGAAAAGAGTGAAGTCTGGAAGTTCAGGCAACCGTTTTGGGCATAGAGTCCCTGTGAGAGAATGCATCTCCTCCAGAGAAGCAGAGAAGGTACAAAAAAACCGCACTGCTGTAAAGCTGAGGAGAACGAAGCTCCTGCCGTCCTTATACCGACTTGGCCCAAAGGACAACCGGGCGGACCGCAGAACCTTAAGTGAGGAGCCACCAGCCACTGACATAACGGTCCGGGCTGAGCCACCTGAGGTGAATGAGCCCACTTCTTGACCACCATTGGTGGACAGGGGAAACACAGTCCTCAGAATCATGCTTCATGGGAAGCGAGTGTCAGAGCGGACCCTGGGCTAGTCACAGGGGCCTGAAAACTGGAGTGGTTAAGGAACACACGTTGTGTTCACCTAGATAAGGTAACACCGGCGGATTGAGGTCCAGTACAAAATTAATGTACCGTAGAATCCATATAGAGGTGCCGTCAGCCACTGATACAACTAACCGGGCTGAAAGTCTAGACACCGGAGTGGCTACCCTTGGCGAATGAGTACACTCCTTGACCACCTCTGATGGGAGGGGGAGACAGGCAGCAGAACCCCGCTGTGGGGTCTGCAGGATAGGCTGTGGGCTTGGACGCAGCGGGCTGAAAACTGGAGTGGTTAAGGAACACACTCCTCGTCCTGTTAAAGGTATACTGATGCCTTTCTGTCAGCGGGGAATACTCCCCTGATCAGGCGGATGGAGGTCCAGTACAAGAATAATGGACGCAATCCAATCATTCGCAGCTGCGTCACGTACGGACGGATCCGTCCGTGCCCGTGGTAGAGACATCCTCCTCGTCCAGTGAGTCAGCTCGAAATCGGAGCTGCGGGACGGGGAGGATAGGGGACCCTGCGTCTCCCTGTCAGGAGGACGGGGTCTGAGCCCAGAAGGAGAGTCCCTTGTGAGCTTTGCTGAGCGAAGCAGAAAACGCCCTGAAAAGGGGGCTGCATGCTCAGCAGATGCCGGGACAGCTGACTCCTGGAAATAGGATTCCCACGGGGGTCAGCCACTGAAACCGGAGCAGCTGGAGGGACCATTAATGAGCCCCCATGCTGAGGGGCCACAGTGGTTATGAGCTCAGTATAGCCGTACGAGACTACCTGCAGTGGATAATAAAAAACAGCCTGCAGCCTCGCTCTGTGAGACATGCTGCAGAGGTGGGGGCTCTGTCTAGAATGTCTAGAATACCCATCCACCACATAAGAACCATTACAGTGTGCCGGTTCAGGCAATATGAGGTTACATGCAGAACATGTAGTGTACAGCCTGGAGCTTTGCTCCTAGTGTGAGACATGCTGCTGAGGAGGAGGTTCTATAATAAAGAATTAACTCCTTCAGAATGCCCTGAGAGTGTATAAAAGTGCACAACCAGAGGTTGTGACTTTTCAGGCCGCTATTATGAGTGCCATACGAATTCCAATCCTGGACCCTCAGCCAGTATTCCCTCCCTGTGCTGCAGAGCAGCCAGCGCCGACCAGTGTACTAAGACGCTGGAAAATGGCGCCAGAGTGAGGGGGGGGGGCGGGGGTTAACCGAGGAGCGGGAATCGGAGGGCGAAGGAGATGTACAGGGGAGGGAATGATCTCCTCAAAAAGGAGCGTCCTCCCCTGTGCAGAGCGGCCGGCGGGCGGCGCTGCAGTGTCCCCCTGCATGACCGACATGCAGGGGAACAAAACGAAACTAGGCCGCGGCTGAAGCCGGGGCCTAGAGTTATGCATGCGGCCGAGAATCAGGCATCGTCGGCGCGGTTCTCAGTAAAAACCGTGGAACCGGCCGGAAACACAGTAGAAAAGCAGCATTATCAAGCAATCACTGTCCCCCACAATAAAAGTGCCCCACAATGCAGAAGGACCCTCTGAATAAACGTCTCTATACTTAGCTTTGAGACGCAGGGCCCAGTCCATGTGGGGTGGGGGTCAGTGCTCCGTCCAGCAGGGTCCTGCACAAGGGCTGCGGATGGAGGCCGGTCTCCTGCAAGGCAGTGAGAACCGTGTTGGCTCCAACTTCAAGCCAGAGCCCCTAAGGGATGGTGAAGGAGCGCGGCATGAAGGGCTCCTGCCCTGAAGTCAACCTTAACAGCACTGCCGCCAGGGGAGTGTGAAGGGACATGCCGGGAGTCCAGTGGACCCGCTTTTCTTCCAAATCTTGAGAAAAAATGAAAAATCAAAAAAGGATGCATGCGTGTGTGTGGATCCTCCTGACACAAAGCAAGAAACTGGCTAGATCTGGCTAGCAGGGGGTGTATATGCTAGGAGGGAGGAGCTACACGTTTTTGAGTGTAGTAACTTTGTGTGTCCTCCGGGGGCAGTAGCTATACACCCCATGGAAGGAACGATAAAGAAAATGCAACCGGCAGCAAAAAAAAAAAAAAAAAAACGGTTGCGATTTTCCTGCAAAGTGCCGGATTGTGCCGCATTGCAGAAACCGGAGGTGTGAAAGCAGCCTTAGAGGGGTGCTCCCCTGCTTCTTAGCGGCATGGTTTCCAGTGCAGGGATTACCACTGAACCCTAAAATAAAAGACATATGTCTCCAGCACTCTTAACTGTATGATTGCAGCCGGGACGAGTTGGCAGAAACATCCGGTTGCACATGCACCTTGTCACTAAGTGTGGTCTATGAGAGGAAGGACGACAGCCGAGCACAATGCCGTATAATCATCAGTGCACTCGACAATGAATATGGAGACAGGGTGCACGTACGTTCTGCAGCTCCAATCTGCTCCCCATGGCTGAGGGGGGACATGAGCCCCTCGTTATGGTGAGCACCCCAGATTATTGCTTCCTTGAGACTTTAGTTTTAGGTGGACCTAAGGGGGGCAGAAGACACTGCGTGCTCCGAGGGGTGAGGGAGACACTGTGCTCCGTCCTGAAATAACAGATCACACGCCTGGCAGCACCATGACAGTCGGTGATCACCGGGCCGGCTCTGCGTCTATGGGATGTGACAGCGCTCTTCTGCTTCATTAACGCACCAGTCTTACGTTACACTGCAGCAGGGGACAACGTTCAGGCATCTTATTTTGGGTTTTCTTCGTAAAACTGTTCCAGCCTTTAAAAAAGACCTGTCCCGTCCCATAAAGATAAAAATGTCTTCCCTGTAAATGTCGCTGTTCTGCTTAATGCGACGCTTTCCTCTCCGGTCCTCAGATTTGGTCTCCTCTTCCCTGTGTAGATTGTTGTAATCTTGTTAGACAACTGGGCGAGGTCACCAATAAGAACTGAAGACCACACCCAATTGGTAAAAGTAAAAAACAAAAGAGAATTATATAGAAAGACGAGGCGGCCAGATCTCCGGAACGGAGAGGCGCAGGAACAAAAGAAAGAATGCCAGATTCAGAACTGCGGCATTTACCTCAGGGGGAAAAAAACTGCATATTTATGGCACGGGCCAAGGTTATTCCCAGCACTTAAAGTTATCAGCTATCCAAAAAATAGGTGACAACTTATAGACCGAGGGGGGGGGGGGGGTGTCCGACTACAGGGTCTCCTGATTTCAGAGCTCTGGAGTGCTGTCAGAATGGAGCAGAAGCTGCACGAGAGCCGCCATCCCATTCACTCACTATGGGACTAATCTGAGTACAATGCGCCATCCAACTATCCCAACAGGGTACTTCAGAGCACCAATAACATCGAGGGGGTCCCAGCAGTAAGGCGCTCCATCCTTACCTTCTGCAGCTGCTTGATGATCTCCTCGTCTTTGTTCAGATATGGCTTATACGAGCTGTAGACCCCTGCGGAGAGAAGACACTGCAATCACCCCCATCATCCTCATGTAACCGGCGTCACGCGGTCACACGGCCGCACTCACCGGGCTTCGAGTCCAGCGTCTTAAGTGTTTTCAGCTTCTTCACTTTGACCTGTTTGGGCACATCTCCTGCGAGGTAAGAAATGAAGGGAATTTTGTTACTTACCGTAAATTCCTTTTCTTCTAGCTCCTATTGGGAGACCCAGACGATTGGGTGTATAGCTACTGCCTCCGGAGGCCACACAAAGCATTACACTAAAAAGTGTAAGGCCCCTCCCCTTCTGGCTATACACCCCCCGTGGGATCACGGCTGCTCAGTTTTAGTGCTAAAGCAAGAAGGAGGAAAGCCAATAACTGGTTTAAACAAATTCAATCCGAAGTAACATCGGAGAACTGAAACCGTTCAACATGAACAACATGTGTACCCGAAAAAACCAAAAATCCCGAAGGAAACAGGGCGGGTGCTGGGTCTCCCAATTGGAGCTAGAAGAAAAGGAATTTACGGTAAGTAACAAAATTCCCTTCTTCTTCGGCGCTCCATTGGGAGACCCAGACGATTGGGACGTCCAAAAGCAGTCCCTGGGTGGGTAAATTAATACCTCAAGTTAGAGCTGCAAAACAGCCCTCCCTTACGAGGAGGCAACCGCCGCCTGCAGGACTCTTCTACCTAGGCTGGCGTCCGCCGAAGCGTAGGTATGCACCTGATAATGTTTGGTGAAAGTGTGCAGACTCGACCAGGTAGCTGCCTGGCACACCTGTTGAGCCGTAGCCTGGTGTCGTAATGCCCAGGACGCACCCACGGCTCTGGTAGAATGGGCCTTCAGCCCTGATGGAACCGGAAGCCCAGCAGAACGGTAGGCTTCAAGAATTGGTTCCTTGATCCATCGAGCCAGGGTGGATTTGGAAGCCTGCGATCCTTTGCGCTTACCAGCGACAAGGACAAAGAGTGCATCCGAGCGGCGCAGGGGCGCCGTGCGGGAAATGTAGATTCTGAGTGCTCTCACGAGATCCAACAAATGCAAATCCTTTTCATACCGATGAACTGGATGAGGACAAAAGGAAGGTAAGGAGATATCCTGATTGAGATGAAAAGAGGATACCACCTTAGGGAGAAACTCCTGAATCGGGCGCAGCACTACCTTGTCCTGGTGAAAAACCAGGAAGGGAGCTTTGGATGACAGCGCTGCCAGCTCGGATACCCTCCGAAGAGACGTGACCGCTACCAGAAAGGCCACTTTCTGTGAGAGTCGAGAAAGTGAAACATCCCTCAGAGGCTCGCCTCTTGAGATAATCCTGAAGATGCTAGTATCCAGGACTCAATGGCCACACAGTCAGGTTCAGGGCCGTAGAATTCAGATGGAAAAACGGCCCTTGTGACAGTAAGTCTGGCCGGTCTGGTAGCGCCCACGGTTGGCCGACCGTGAGATGCCACAGATCCGGATACCACGACCTCCTCGGCCAGTCTGGGGCGACGAACAAGACGCGGCGGCAATCGGACCTGATCTTGCGTAGCACTCTGGGCAAGAGTGCCAGAGGGGGAAACACATAGGGCAGCTGGAACTGCGACCAATCTTGCACTAAGGCGTCTGCCGCCAGAGCTCTGTGATCGCGAGACCGTGCCATGAAAGTTGGGACCTTGTTGTTGTGCCGGGACGCCATTAGGTCGACGTCCGGCCTTCCCCAGCGGCGACAGATTTCCTGAAACACGTCCGGGTGAAGGGACCATTCCCCTGCGTCCATACCCTGGCGACTGAGGAAGTCTGCTTCCCAGTTTTCTACGCCGGGGATGTGAACTGCGGATATGGTGGAGGCCGTGGCTTCCACCCACATCAGAATCCGCCGGACTTCCTGGAAGGCTTGCCGACTGCGTGTCCCGCCTTGGTGGTTGATGTATGCCACCGCTGTGGAGTTGTCCGACTGAATTCGGATCTGCTTTCCTTCCAGCCACTGCTGGAAGGCTTGTAGGGCAAGATACACTGCCCTGATTTCCAGAACATTGATCTGAAGGGTGGACTCCTGCTGAGTCCACGTACCCTGAGCCCTGTGGTGGAGAAAAACTGCTCCCCACCCTGACAGACTCGCGTCTGTCGTGACCACCGCCCAGGATGGAGGTAGGAAGGACCTTCCTTGTGATAATGAGGTGGGAAGAAGCCACCATTGAAGAGAGTCCTTGGCCGTCTGGGAAAGGTAGACTTTCCTGTCTAAGGACGTCGACTTCCCGTCCCATTGGCGGAGAATGTCCCATTGAAGTGGGCGCAGATGAAACTGCGCAAACGGGACTGCCTCCATTGCTGCCACCATCTTCCCCAGGAAGTGCATGAGGCGTCTTAGGGGGTGCGACTGGCCTTGAAGGAGAGAGTGCACCCCTGTCTGTAGTGAACGCTGCTTGTCCATCGGAAGCTTCACTATCGCTGAGAGAGTATGAAACTCCATGCCAAGATATGTTAGTGATTGGGTCGGTGACAGATTTGACTTTGAAAAGTTGATGATCCACCCGAAAGTCTGGAGAGTCTCCAGCGCAACGTTCAGGCTGTGTTGGCATGCCTCTTGAGAGGGTGCCTTGACAAGTAGATCGTCCAAGTAAGGGATCACCGAGTGTCCCTGAGAGTGCAAGACTGCTACCACTGCTGCCATGACCTTGGTGAAAACCCGTGGGGCTGTCGCCAGACCAAATGGCAGGGCTACGAACTGAAGGTGTTCGTCTCCTATAACGAAGCGTAGAAAACGCTGGTGCTCTGGAGCAATCGGCACGTGGAGATAAGCATCTTTGATGTCTATTGATGCTAGGAAATCTCCTTGAGACATCGAGGCAATGACGGAGCGGAGAGATTCCATCCGGAACCGCCTGGTTTTCACGTGCTTGTTGAGCAGTTTTAGGTCCAGAACAGGACGGAAAGAGCCGTCCTTTTTTGGCACCACAAACAGATTGGAGTAAAAACCTTGACCTCGTTCCTGAAGAGGAACAGGGATCACCACTCCTTCTGCCCTTAGAGAGCACACCGCCTGCAGAAGAGCATCGGCTCGGTCGGGATGTGGGGAAGTTCTGAAGAACCGAGGCGGAGGACGAGAACTGAACTCTATCCGGTACCCGTGAGACAAAATGTCTGTTACCCACCGGTCCTTGACCTGTGGCAGCCAAATGTCGCAAAAGCGGGAGAGCCTGCCACCGACCGAGGATGCGGAGAGAGGAGGCCGAAAGTCATGAGGCAGCCGGCTTGGAAGCGGTTCCTCCGGCTGCTTTCTTTGGGCGTGAGTGAGCCCGCCAGGAATCTGAGCTCCTCTGCTCCTTCTGAGTCCTTTTGGACGAGGAGAATTGGGCCCTGCCCGAACCTCGAAAGGACCGAAACCTCGACTGTCCCCTCCACTGTTGAGGTTTGCTTGATCTGGGCTGGGGTAAGGAAGAGTCCTTACCCTTGGACTGTTTAATGATTTCAGCCAATTGCTCACCAAACAGTCTGTCTTGAGATAATGGCAAACTGGTTAAGCATTTTTTTTGGAAGCAGAATCTGCTTTCCATTCCTTTAACCATAAGGCTCTGCGTAAAACCACAGAGTTGGCGGACGCCATTGACGTACGGCTGGTAGAGTCCAAGACCGCATTGATAGCGTAAGTCGCAAACATTTGCGAGGTCAAGGACGCCACTTGCGGCACTGATGGACGTATGACAGAGTCCACCTGCGCCAGACCAGCTGAAATAGCTTGGAGTGCCCACACGGCTGCGAATGCTGGAGCAAACGACGCGCCGATAGCTTCATAGACAGATTTCAACCAAAGGTCCATCTGTCTGTCATTGGCATCTTTAAGTGAAGCCCCATCTTCCACTGCAACTATGGATCTAGCCGCAAGCCTGGAGATTGGGGGGTCCACCTTTGGACACTGGGTCCAGCGTTTGACCACGTCAGGGGGAAAAGGATAACGTGTATCCTTAGGACGTTTGGAGAAACGCTTATCTGGATAAGCATGGTGTTTCTGGATTGCTTCTCTGAAGTCAGAGTGGTCCAGAAAAGTACTCAATTTACGCTTGGGATACCTGAAATGGAATTTCTCCTGCTGTGCTGCTGCCTCCTCCGCTGGAGGAGAAATATCCAGCAGTCTATTGATGGCCGCTATAAGATCATTCACCATGGCGTCACCATCAGGGGTATCCAGGTTGAGAGCGGTCTCAGGATTAGACTCCTGATCACCTAGCTCTGTCTCATCATACAGAGAATCCTCTCGCTGAGACCCTGACCAGCGTGATGACGCCGAGGGTCTCTCCCAGCGAGCTCGCTTAGGCTGCCTGGGACTGTCGTCCGAGTCAGAGCCTTCAGCCTGTGATGCCTGGGACCCCCTTGGAGCACGGATTAGTTCCAACTGAGGGGGACCGGGGAACATTGAATCAGCAGTGCCCATGGTCTGAGTGACCGGCCTGGACTGCAAAGTTTCTAGAATTTTTGTCATAGTCACAGACATCTTATCAGCAAAAACTGCAAACTCTGTCCCTGTCACCGGGGCAGGGTTCACAGGCGTCTCTGCCTGGGCCACTACTAGCATAGACTCCGGCTGACGAAGTGGCACAGGGACCGAACATTGCACACAATGGGGGTCAGTGGAACCTGCCGGTAGATCAGCCCCACATGCGGTACAGGCAGCATATAAAGCCTGTGCCTTGGCACCCTTGCTTTTTGCGGATGACATGCTGTTGTCTCCTCAGAGCAATATAGGGGTATAAGCCAAGAAGCGACCGTACAGTGCAATATATAGGTACAGACAAAAGTACACAAAACAACACTGTGGCACTAGTGGGGTCAGCACTTAGGTGCTGCTTACCGCCCGCTTAATAGCGGGTGTGTGGTCGCCAGAATCCCCTGTCTGGGTCTCCCAGGGCTATGTCCGTTCTGCAGCTGAGACTGCGTGCAGGAATGGCTGCCGGCGTCCTGTGAAGAGGGGCGGGCCGTGGGCGTGCTGCAGACAAAGAGCGGGAAACTGGCGTCCCACTGTGCCCAGTGAGAGGGCTGGAGCATGTAAATAAGACTCCAGCCCTCGGCGCTGATTAATCGTACAGCGTCTCTCCCCTTCCCTGACTGACAGGGCTGGGGGCGGGAACGAAACGTAACTAGGCCGCAGAAGCCGGGGACTAGATTTATAAGCGCTGCCGTCGTAAAAGCACGGTCGGCGCGAAGTCCCCGGCGCACCACAAGTCTCAGCCGCGCCGCAGTCTCCGGGGGCGGCCGGCGCGGTAGTTCCCCACACATAAACTCACTCAGCTAAGCTGCAGTGAGTATAACCCAAGCGCGCAGCGCTACTGTCCCCGGCGCACTAGAACACCCAGCAACGTTGGAGTGTGTCTGTGCCTGTCTGTACGGGGACACAGAGTACCTGAATGTTGCAGGGCCTTGTCCCTGACGGTACCCAGCTCCGTATCCAGTAGGATCTCCGGGTCTGTGGATGGAGCCCGGCCTCAGAGCCTGGAGGCCGGTAAGATCCCACTTCACCAGAGCCCTCAGGGGGATGGGGAAGGAAAACAGCATGTGGGCTCCAGCCTCCGTACCCGCAATGGGTACCTCAACCTTAACAAACACCGCCAACAAGAGTGGGGTGAGAAGGGAGCATGCTGGGGGCCCTAGTATGGGCCCTCTTTTCTTCCATCCGATATAGTCAGCAGCTACTGCTGACTAAACAGTGGAGCTATGCGTGGATGTCTGACCTCCTTCGCACAAAGCTTGAAAACTGAGCAGCCCGTGATCCCACGGGGGGTGTATAGCCAGAAGGGGAGGGGCCTTACACTTTTTAGTGTAATGCTTTGTGTGGCCTCCGGAGGCAGTAGCTATACACCCAATCGTCTGGCTCTCCCAATGGAGCGCCGAAGAAAATGTACAGTCTCATCACTTACAGGTGGCAGACGTCATCACTGGCATGCAAAAAGCAGAAAAAGCATCAACAGCTATTTATTATTTTCACTTTTTTTACAGTTATTTATTACAGGAAGCAAAAATGTAATTGTTTATTAACATCTACAATACAATGAAATAGCTGGATGAGTGACAAAAAGTCTAGCAACTGAGACTGATCATGGGAAGCGCTTACAAGATCTTTAAGATAGAGCTTGTAAGCACTGCACTGAAGCTGGCCAGATCGCTGGAGCTGCTAATCCTGGCTGGCTTCAGATCCAGCTATAGGAGGCAGATGGCAGCTCGATGACGACACCGGTCTAAACTGTTAATCAAACAGAACGGCATCATCATCCAGACAAAAAAAAAAAATGCAAAAAAGGAGATTTTACCAAAACACCATGTATTTTATCGTATGAACAATACAACTGCAAATCAAATTGTAATAACGTGGGTGCAATTGTAAAGCATAATCTACATAAAGTTATA